>NC_079969.1:11182464-11492464 GCF_029852145.1 Microplitis mediator | reverse complement strand
ACATTTCATATTTTTATAATTAATAAATAATAGTAAAAGGTTCTAAGTGAGGACACTAGACCTGGAAAATAATTTAGTAGGTTATTAATAATAATTAATAATCAAAGGTTCTAGGCAGCTCGCCAGGCCTGATAAATAATAAATAGTAATTAGTAATCAAAGGTTCTAGGCAGCTCGCCAGGCCTGATAAATAATAACTAATAATAAATAATATTTTAATAAATAATAAATAATAATTCATAATGGTAAAGATGATGTACATGAGTATGTATATGTAGGTGTGTGTGTATTTTGCTCACGTGTAAATGTGCTTGCGTGTCGGTGGACACATATACGCACACTCATGTACACATACACATATTAGGGCACCCACCTGTAGTGGGAGTTCATACGACACTCTCTGGAAAATCTAAGAGTGAGGGTAAGGGCCCAGGAATTCGGACACTTAATTGGTCACGCTTTTTCCCCCAATTGAGGTCAACTGGAACGCCCCGAAAATCGAGACCCAAAAAATTGGTCGTGTGAACTCTCTCTCTTGACCAGGATCTCCAAGTATGCGGATCGTAAATCAAACTTAGGTTCAGTGGCCGGGTTCCCCCGGGATCCTCCACGTAGAATGGACAAGTATATTTTTAATTAGAGTCAGTGAGCGTTATACTAAGTGTTCTCTAGTATATCCTTTTATTTAAATATTTTCGCAACGGTAAATATTGCAACGTGGAAACCCAGGTATGTTGATAAATATTTAATATAAAATACCACAGATAAAATTTTGTAAGAGACTAAGAAATAGTCTGGTCACAAATTATTATACTTGAATTTATATGGGAATAATTAAATTTTGTAAGAGGCTAAGAAATAGTCTGGTCACAAAATATTATACTTGAATTTATATGGAATAATTAAATTTTGTAAGAGACTTTAGGAAATAGTCTGGTCACGAAGTTTATATTTGAAATTGTATTTGAATAATTAATTTTATTAAGTGTTGTTTACATTTAATATCGCGTTTAAAATTGTAATTGAATAATTTTAATAACTAAATTTTTGTAATAGTTATTTAGCAAACAATAATTTTTGTACGGTTTTACAATATATGTATTAAATTTAAACCGAGAATTTATCATTTAATTTAACCTTCACCAACAATATTATTAAGACAAAAACCTCTGGAGTTCCCGGTCTATAGGCTTCGGCTTGGGCCAAATACTCACAAATTTAAATAATTACGTACCAATACTTGGACGTAACAATAATAACGAGCCATCTGCAGTCACTACGTGAAATTCCAAGATTTCGGACTCTTTCAGAAGAGTTATTCTGAGTTGATAGAACTCTCAGTAGAAAATTTGTGCAGCTGTCAAAAGAGTCATTTCGAGTTTTTTAGAAAAATAATTGATTTCCTTAACACGTATTTTTTTTGTACTTTGACAAAAATTGTTCAAGAAAACATTAATGTCATAGTGTAATACAAGATACCCCTGTATTACTATTAAAAATAGATTATCATCTCTCTGCTCACATTCAGCGAGTACCCGTGAAAAAATATTCTGATCAGGCTTGATATGAGCTGATAAGGCCATATCAAAATTTTTGATATATTCATGTCTGGCCTGATATGATCTGATATGTCCATATTTGATTTTTGATAGGTCCTGATCTGGCCTGATATGAAAATTGGCCATATCAGGCCAGATCAAGCCTTATCAATTTGATATGTTTAATCAGACTTGATATAGCTTGATAAGCTCATATATAATGTTATATTTATTTCTAATAGGTCCTGATATGGCCTGACATAACCTTATAAAGTTATATATACTTTGATATACTTAAAAAAAAATCCCTGATCAGGCTCGATATAACTTGATATGACTTTATATAGTCTGATATATATATAAATTGATATACCTGTGAATAAAAATCCTGATCAGACTTGATATAATTTGATAAGCCTTTATAGAGGTTTCCACTATATTTAAATGGCGTATTACCGTACGATGGACGGTGTGGCTCAATAAGTTATAGATAAAATTGAACGGAATATAGTATAGTGCCGGATAGCTCAACTGGTAGAACACTCGGCGCGATACCGAATTGGTCTGGGTTCGATTCCCAGTTCGGGCTATCTATATTTTTCTCAATTTATCTATAAATTGTTTTATTGAGAGGTTTGCATGTTTAGGTTTCCACTACATTAAAATGGAGAAAATATATCAAAGCATATATAGTCTGATATGGCCAATTTCCATATCAGGCCTGATATGGACGGTTTATATCAGGCCTGATATAGTCTGATCAGAATATTTTTTCACGGGTAACGCATTCCATGAATGCTTCAAGATCAGAATTTATAACTTCTGAAATAAGTATCTTACCAGGGACACTACAAACAGTGGGCGCGATCTAGTGGTGAGCACTGAACTACTTCCACTGCTGCTGCCTAGCATCATAACTTTTAAATCAATAATCATTGGGATTAAATATATATTCATTAATCTCGAACAAATATATATATATATATATATATATATATATATATATATATATATATATATATTTATTCTAAATGGATATATTTTTTTGTGTCTCAGTAATATTTATTAGAGTTGACATAATAATATGTTGCTTTAATATTTGGGGTTGTTGGCACTGTAAAATAATTTAATTGTCTATTAAATAAATATTTTCTTAACTTAAGCAAATGATTTTATTATCTTAGAGAGAGAATTATTAATGTCAACCAAATATACTCTATTAAATCATTTATTAAAAATGAGAAAATAGATCATGTCAACGTAATAAAATTTAGTTGTCTCAAATCAATTTTAGTTTAAGGGGGTATTCTGGTTTAGAAGCCCGAATTTTAGGTATTTTTTCGGACGCGATAAAAAAAAAACAAAAATTATTTTTACCATCCATTTTTTTATAAGCTTTTTATTGATATTTTAAGAATACAAAACATTAATAATATAAGAAAAAAAATTAAATTTCAAAAAACTGCAGGTCGGCGCAGTGGGGACTGATGGAAAAATGGCTTGTCCTGGTGTGCAGGATATAAATCCTTCCCATGACCTGAAATGGGAATCCATGAATAATTCGCAATGAAGAAGGGTGTAGTTATCGCACTACGAAACGAATTTGAAAAAGAAAATTTTTTTTCACAAAATGGCGGTGGTTTGAAAAAAAAGTTTCGTATTTTCCCTGTTTTTTTGTCGTTCGGAATTTTTTAAAAGTACAAAAAAAAAAATTTTTTTTAAACCTCTTCGTAGTGCGATACTATAATGTATAAAGAAGCTCTGTGTGAAATTTCAAGTGAATCGGTTGAGTAGAATTAAAGATATCATGCACACCGTTTCCAGAAAAGTAGTTAAGAGAAAAAGGAGTTTAAAGTTTGAGGGCTCATCGCGCGCAGTCGGAGTCGTTTACTGACGTTTTATACTCACTTGTTATTAATCAGCTATCCCTGCTCCGTACAAAGTACCTTCTTCGACTTCAAATATCATGTTTAGTGAAGCTCTTTCAGATGATTTAGCAGTTCCACCTTCCTTGGAAGCCTCAGTAGCTCGACCCGGCTGCGAAACGGTTTTGTCGACGCGTCACAAAATGAACTGTAACTCCGAAAATAATTCGAATTTCGAAAAATCCTTTTAGGGACATTTTCTTGAAGGGTTATACTATGAAAATATGCAAAAGAAAAAAATCGATTTTTTCGAATTTCTAAACCAGAATACCCCCTTAATAGAATTTAACAAAACCAATTTAATTGCCGAAGAGGAATTTTTTTTTGTGTATTAAAACTTCCTGTAGAAAATTTGTGCAGCTGTGAAAAGTGTTATTTGGAGTTTTTTATATTTATTAAAATTTTTGGCGGATTACGTTGCCGTGTGCAAAATAATTTGTTGCTAGAAGCCGAGGATAATTGATACTTCAATTACTTGTTACGGCTGGTAATTATTTATACATATATTAAAATATAAATATAATTGTGGCTCAAACATGTTAGATAATAAATCATCTGGTGGAATCTAAAGAAGTAATTAAAAACATTTTTTTTTTTATCAAATTTATCAAATTTTTTTGATAATTCCACTCATGTGTTTAAACACTCATACTATTTCTGAATTTTTTCAAATTTAAAAATCATAAATAATCAACAGTTAAAAAAAAATAACATGAATATTTTTTTTACATTTTAATAAATATAAAAAACTTAGACACAAAAAAATATATCCATTTAGAATAAATATATATATATATATATATATATTTGTTCGAGATTAATGAATATATATTTAATACTAATGTTTATTGATTTAAAAGTTATGATGCTAGGCAGCAGCAGCGGAAGTAGTTCAGTGCTCACCACTAGATCGCGCCCACTGTTTGTAGTGTCCCTGGTAAGATACTTATTTCAGAAGTTATAAATTCTGATCTTGAAGCATTCATGGAATGCGTTACTCGCTGAATGTTAGCAGAGAGATGATAATCCATTTTTGATAGTAATACAGGGGTATCTTGTATTACACTATGACATTAATGTTATCTTGAACAATTTTTGTCAAAGTACAAAAAAAAATACGTGTTAAGGAAATCAATTATTTTTCTAAAAAACTCGAAATGACTCTTTCGACAGCTGCACAAATTTTCTACTGAGAGTTCTATCAACTCAGAATAACTCTTCTGAAAGAGTTCAAAATCTTGGAATTACTCTGACTTTATACGTCAAATTAAAAGTTATTCCGAGTTTATAAGACTTTTTTAAACTTCGAAGAATGCTTGAACAACTTTTTTTCTGATAATTTAAAATCACCATAAAACTATAGTCAAACCACCATAAATTTACTGTGGAATCATGGTGAAATCACCACAAATTTACGGTGGAATCATGGTGAAATCACCACAAATTTACGGTGGAATCATGGTGAAATCACCACAAATTTACGCTGGAATCATGGTGAAATTACCATCAATTTACTGTAGAATCATGGTGAAATCACCATAAATTTATTGTGAAATCATGGTAAAAGTACCATTAATTCACTGTAAACTCGCAGTGAAATTACTACTAAATCACAATGACAAAATGGCACAAAATCACTGTGAATTCACTATGAATTCATCGTAAACACATCGTAAACTCACGGTGAAAGTGAATTCACTGTGATTTCACTGTGATTTCACAGTGATTCTAAGTCCGCGAGGGAAAGTGGTACCTACTGTGTTTTATACTTGTGAAATGTTGGTGTTAATAATAATAAATTTCAAAGTTCAAAATTAATAAAAGAGAAAAATTTTTTTTTTTTTATTTCGGTTGCTAATTATTTATCCATTCATTTCACAAAATATGCCTTTAATTTGTTTATTGATAAATAGTTTGATTGTTTTTCTAAACATAAAAATAATAAAAAAAAAAACAATAACAATAAAAGTAAAAAATTATTAATAATAATAAAAATGTATGTTTTGAAATATATATTTTATTAGAAGAACTTAAGTTAATAGTTATATGTAAAATGCATGTTTATTTCCATGCTTTTTTGAATATGGTTATGTCAAGTTTAAAATAATTTAAGTATTGTGGCTCCACCTACAGAAATGGCAAGAAAATACATTTTTATAAATTGCGGTTAATAATCTAAATTAATAAATTTTATATGAACAATAAATTATATATGTATCATCGGGATATGAATCATTGAACATATGTATCATCAAATATATGTGTTATAGGAATTTGAATAATTGGAATATGTGTCATCGGGATTTGGGTAATTGATACATATGGGTAAACGAGATATGCGTGAAAGACACCTACCCATTTTCTTTCATATGTTTTTAACCATACTGAGTCGGGTGCAAAACAGTAACCACTCGGGTTCTCATCATTCCGTGTATTAACATCGGCAATAGTAACTATTACTATACGAGAAACTAATAGTAAGCATAAGAACATGATAATGATTATCACATACAGATGGGAATCATTCCCTCTTGCAAGATGGTAATAGTTTTTTTTTCTTCCTTTCTGGCTATCGTCCCGATAGGGCCACGAGCCAAACAAGATGGTAATAGTTAGAATTTTTTTTTTATTTCAGTGTGTATGTTCCGTTATATATTTTCATTCATTAAAAATCACAATAATAATTGAAGACCACCAATCAAAAACAGGATTTTGAAAACGAATAGCTAGAACATATATTTTATACCACTTTTCGTTAATAATTTATGTATTTTCAATAAAATAAGTTTTTTAACTTCCCGCTAAGAAAATCGACGATTTTCGAAGAATTGGGAAGTTATTGTTTTCACCCCGATTTTCGAAAGTCGAGTTTTCATCAGATGTCGACGTTTTGAGGTCCTAGGAAGCTATTCTGACTATTTTCAGAATGATGTCCGTGTGTGTGTGTGTGTGTGTGTGTGTGTGTGTGTGTGTCCGTGTGTGTGTGTGTGTGTGTGTCCGTGTGTGTGTGTGTGTGTGTGTGTGTGTGTGTGTGTGTGTGTGTGTGTGTGTGTGTGTGTGTGTGTGTGTGTGTGTGTGTGTGTGTGTGTGTGTAAACTCTTTGTAACTTTTTAACTAATGAATCGATTTGAATGGTTGAGGTGGCAATCGAAAGAGCTTGTTGGCCCTCAACTTTCCTGAAAAATTTCAGATCATTTGATCAAGTACACGGAAAAAAATAAATAGAACTGTGTTTAAATCTCCCTCGCCTTCTCTCAGCCGTCGCTTCGATCGCACGTACCGTAGATCTCTGCACCATCGATCCAGCCCCGCTTAATCAACGGGAAGCCGGCTAGTTGCGCCACATGGAGTCCTCTCAGTCGCAAACTTGTGCAACAGGCGCTCTCTAGCTTCTTTTTGGTGAATTATCATTCGTTTTTTGCTTTCTTATTGAAAACCACGTTTTCTAAAAAGTTATCTTTGCTATTCCTAATCTCGCTAAAATTAATCAATCTTGCTATAAATTACACTAATTACTTTTTAGTTTGTTATAGTGACATTAGTTTCATTATCATCAGTGCTCGGTTTCATCGTTGCATCGCGGTTTCGATAAAATCAGCATCCAACCACGGCGTGGAATTCTCGACCGCGTGGCATGCATGTACTTAACCTAAAAGTGATTTACTTTTACCGCGCTTCTGCAAATTAAGTTTATATAGACTCGAATAAATAAATTACTGTGATAATAAAATTAATGTGAATGTAAATATAGTGAAGTTTACGATTAGGTAATAAATGTAAATTATAATAACGAACATTGAAAATCACTTGAGTTTTCCCAGCTATCCAGATCCCAGTATTTGCAACCGTTTCGTCATCTAGCTTTGTACAAACTGGCTACCATGTCAGATAGTAGTCAGTGCCGTCTGTAGAAAAAAAAAATTGAGATAGCAGTGGGTCCTATCTACGTAGTACTGGCTACTCTCTACATTGTTCTCAGCGCTATGTCGGATGTTGCTCACTACTATCTTACATATTACACTCTTACATATTGCCCGGTTCTATGTACATAGCAGCCAGTCGTATGTCAGATAGCAAAGGTTACTTTTTAAACATATTACCCACTGCTATCTGCAGATAGCGCCTGCGTCTATGTCAACATATTGCTGGTTACTGTGTAACATAGTAGAGAGTTCTATGTAAGATAGCAATGAGTACTATCTGAGATATTTTTTTCCGTAAGGAATTAAATAATTTTTTTTAGGGATGGCGCTAGTAATTATTATTGACAACGAAAAAATAAAATTATTATTATAAATAAATTAATTATGACTTATTCAACTACGTTTACGTATTTAAATATATAACACCGGCACACAAAAAAAAAAAAGTTCTCTGTACTTTTGACGGGACCAATATATTCCCATGTATTTTGACCCGCTGAATCCGAATCCGAGGTCCGTTTAACCCCTACACCCTCAGATTTTTAGAAAACTTTAAAAAACCTCAAAAATACACAAAAATCGACCGTTTTTTAAATTTATAAATTTTTTTAACCCTAACTAAGCATCGTTTTTAAGTATTTCGGTCCTCCACATACTAACCTGAAGTTTATTTAAAACATTAGCCATTTAAAGTCTGAGTAAATTCCAAAAAACCCCAAAAAATTGCAAAAAAGCAAAGAAATCCTTAGTATTGTGATGAAAAAAATTTTATAGGGCTAAATAAATAATTATTTTCATGTATGTTTATCTGTCACATATAATTCTCGAACATCCATGGCTCAGACATCTCTAAAATTTTAAATAAATGGCAAAAATTCCCAAAAAATCGAAAAAAATAAAATTTGGTATAACAAAAATCAATTTTTGTGACAGACACTTGAAATCTACGACATTTAGCGCCTATAGCCGGCAGCTAAAAATATTAGATAAGATACAGCTGGTAAAAAAGATACCTAATCGTTCTAATAGTGACGTCATCATCGGATCAAAACATATTTTTTGGTTACATGTGCGATAGCAAACGACCAAAAAATATCGAAGTAACTTAACGAGCCATCTTGTGACAAAATTTATCATCATTTTGATTCGTCCACTTACCGACTTCTCTCTAATTTTCAACAAATTCTCAAAACAATCTTACCAAATAAATAAACGCGGATTTATAACCTGCCATTTATAGGCACTAAATGTAGTAAATTTCAAATATCTGTCACAAAAACTAATGTATTTATCTAGTACAATCGAGTCTAAGACGCTCGTGTGTTGGTACCCTCGCCTTCGGCTCGGGCACCAATCTTCACACTCGCGTCTTAAACACGATCGCACTCGATAGATAAACTACTATTTTAAATCGAAATAAATAAAAGAAATCATATTGTTCGATCTGTGATATATATATAAAAAATATTTTGGCCTAAAATATAAAAAAATTTTAATATGCTTCAAAAAATCGTTATCTAAACGTTATTTCAATATTAATTCGTTCTCCTCTTATATCTAACCCTTTTGTCCTCAAATGTCCTACATAAAGGGTTTCTCTTTCGTTTCCTCATTTCTTCAGGTAGATCTCTCTGTAGTGTCCAACAGTGATCTGCCATCATATTGACATCCCACGTACCTTGATAACGTTTTTCCATTACACTGATGTCCTGATGGAATCTTTCACCTTGCTCTTCACTATAGTCACCGAGATTTTCAGGAAAGTGTGAAAGGTGAGAATGTAAATAGTGCAATTTGGAATTCATTAAGCAACCCAAAGTATCATAGTTGTATATCAACTCTTCAACTAAAGGTAAGTGGGATGTCAATATGATGGCAGATCACTGTTGGACACTACAGAGAGATCTACCTGAAGAAATGAGGAAACGGAAGAGAAACCCTTTATGTAGGACATTTGAGGACAAAAGGGTTAGATATAAGAGGAGAACGAATTAATATTGAAATAACGTTTAGATAAAGATTTTTTGAAGCATATTAAAATTTTTTTATATTTTAGGCCAAAATATTTTTTATATATATATCACAGATCGAACAATATGATTTCTTTTATTTATTTCGATTTAAAAATTGATTTTTGTTATACCAAATTTTATTTTTTTCGATTTTTTGGGAATTTTTGCCATTTATTTAAAATTTTAGAGATGTCTGAGCCATGGATGTTCGAGAATTATATGTGACAGATAAACATACATGAAAATAATTATTTATTTAGCCCTATAAAATTTTTTTCATCACAATACTAAGGATTTCTTTGCTTTTTTGCAATTTTTTGGGGTTTTTTGGAATTTACTCAGACTTTAAATGGCTAATGTTTTAAATAAACTTCAGGTTAGTATGTGGAGGACCGAAATACTTAAAAACGATGCTTAGTTAGGGTTAAAAAAATTTATAAATTTAAAAAACGGTCGATTTTTGTGTATTTTTGAGGTTTTTTAAAGTTTTCTAAAAATCTGAGGGTGTAGGGGTTAAACGGACCTCGGATTCGGATTCAGCGGGTCAAAATACATGGGAATATATCGGTCCCGTCAAAAGTACAGAGAACTTTTTTTTTTTTGTGTGCCGGTGTAATTATTAATTATATATGATATTTTTTTTGTTTGTTTATATTTATTTATATTACGTATTAAAAATATATAATTACATTATATGAGTATAAATACATTATAATAATAATTATTATTATTATAAATTTACTACCGTAAATGAAAAAAACTTAATTTATAAAATAAAATTCAAAATATAAACAAATAAAAAAAAATATCATATATAATTAATAATTATATATTTAAATACGTAAACGTAGTTGAATAAGTCATAATTAATTTAGTTATGATAATAATTTTATTCGTTCGTTGTCAATAATAAATACTAGCGCCATCCCTAAAAAAAATTATTTAAGTCCTTACGGAAAAAAAATCTCAGATAGTACTCATTGCTATCTTACATCGAACTCTCTACTATGATACACAGTAACCAGCAATATGTAAAAATAGACGCAGGCGCTATCTGCAGATAGCAGTGGGTAATATGTTTAAAAAGTAACCTTTGCTATCTGACATACGACTGGCTGCTATGTACATAGAACTGGGCAATATGTAAGAGTGTAATATGTAGGATAGTAGTGAGCAACATCCGACATAGCGCTGAGAACAATGTAGAGAGTAGCCAGTGTTGGACATACAACAACGTTGTTACTGTCTCACATTTATGTATACTCACATTTAACTATATATTATTATATGTATTCTCTATATTCCTTATCTTAATCCTAACTAAATATATCGTCTATATTACTGCTATAAAATTTAGTATTAATAAATGCTCCAAAGCAGTCACACGTACTCAGCACTCGTTCTTATTTACCACGTATCAATATCCATATCCATATACCATCAACAGGTTATGGGCCCAGATAGATGTTGAGGTCACAGTGGTGATTAAGCGTAAGAGTGTAACAGTTCAACCGAGTGTTAAAACAAAGTGTCTATAAAGTTAGTAATTAAGTTTTTTTTTTAATTGTTCAAAATGGCAGAGGGCGTTTCGATCGTCAAATTGAATGATGAGAATTATAGCATGTGGAAATTTAAGATCCATATGTTATTAATGAAAGATGATTTGTGGACCGTAATTGAAGATGCCGTGCCCACAGCAGCAAGTAAGAGAACAGCCTAGAATAAGAAAGATAGTAAGGCGCGAGCGATTATCGGTTTGTCGGTAGAGGATAGCCAGGTCAATCTAATTAAAGACGCCGAATCCGCTAAAAAGGCATGGCAAGCATTAAAAGAATACCATGAAAAGGCGACTCTAACAAGTGAAGTGATGATTTTAAAACAGTTGTGTCAATTAAAATATGCTGAGGATAAAAATATGGAGCAGCACCTAGGTGAAATGGATAATTTAATTGAAAAACTCTCAAGTTTAGGCCAAAAAATACCGGATAGGATGAAGTTTGCACTAATGCTTTGCAGCTTACCGGATTCGTATAATCCATTGATAACTGCATTAGAGGTTCGTCCTATTGAAGATCTGACATATAGCATAGTCAAGAATGCGATCATAGGCGAATATAAGAGACGTGACTCACAATTAAGAACAGGAGAGA
This sequence comes from Microplitis mediator, assembly GCF_029852145.1. Lineage (NCBI taxonomy): Eukaryota > Metazoa > Arthropoda > Insecta > Hymenoptera > Braconidae > Microplitis > Microplitis mediator. The sequence continues at coordinate 11,480,916 of NC_079969.1, read as the reverse complement.
ACGGAGAAATAGCTTTAAAAGTAAATAAGTTTAGAAATAAGGAAATGACATGTTATTTTTGTCACAAGACAGGTCACATTAAGCCAAATTGCCAAAGGTACTTAAAATGGAGAAACAAAGCAAACAGATTAAGGGCTCATGCGGCTCAAGCAGCATCAGATGACTCAGAGGACAGTGAGTCAGAGTCGTTATCAGATTTTGCTTTTATCGCTTACAATAATAAGAAACAAAATACCTGGTATTTTGATTCAGGTGCTAGTAAGCACATGACAAACGATGTAAATTTTTACACAACTCTCAATACAAACTACAGATCCTCAGTACGAGTAGCTAACAAACAAACCAGCAAAGTTTATGGTGTAGGTGCTGGTAAAATTAAATGTGTAAATAGTCAAGGCTCAGAGAAAATTCTAGAACTAGACAACGTTTTGTTCGTACCAGAATTCGACAGTTGTCTGATCTCGATAAACATGCTAGACAAAGATGGCTACAACGTTTCCATCCAAAATGGAAAAATGAAAATCTATAATAAAACATCAGAAGTAGCAGTCGGTGACGCACACGACGGCATGTACGAATTAAGATCTACGCAGAGTGCACTGGCAGTCACAGATGTGCATAAAGACAATTGCATTCATCAATGGCACAAGCGTTTAGACCACCGACATCCTGACGCTATCAGACGTTCAGAAACTGAGAATTTAGCGACAGGCATTCATATTGAAGATTGTCCATTAGAATTGCATTGTGAAAGTTGCATCAAAGGAAAAATGTCCAGGACTACTTTCCCTAAGCATTCAAGTCATCTCACTACGGAACCACGTCAACTTATACACACTGACATCTGCGGACCAATGCCAGTCAGGACACCAGGAGGCCGACGATATATTATAACGTTCGTCGACGATTATAGTAGACACTGTCAACTTTTCCTGCTTTCCAAAAAATCTGAAGCGAGCAGTGCAATTGAAAAATATATAAATAATTGCAAAACTCAATTTAAACAAATACCTAAAGTTTTTAGATCTGACCGTGGGGGTGAATACATATCACATCATGTTAAGGAATATCTGGAAACTCAAGGAATAGAACAACAATTAACAGCACCGTATTCTCCTCAACAAAACGGTGTTGCGGAAAGAAAAAATCGATATCTAGTGGAAGCAACTCGTACTATGCTAATTCAAGCTGATTTACCAAAAACATACTGGGGAGAGACCATATTAACTGCTTGCTACCTCCAAAATCGGCTACCAACTAAAAATAAAAATAAAACACCGTTTGAACTGTGGTATGGAGCTAAACCAAACCTATCTCACATCAAAGTCTTTGGCTGTACGGCTTTCGCACACATACCCAAAGAAAAGAGACACAAACTTGACAAGAAGGCTGCAGAATACACATTTATAGGCTATTCACAGGAATCCAAGGCATACAGATTGTTGGATAGAGACTCTGGAAAAATTATTATAAGTAGAGATGTCCAATTCATTGAACGCGAACAAAACACTTATAAAACTGTATTTTCAAACAACACCAGCGGAGATGATTCAAGTTCAGAAGAAGTCATCATACCTAGTACACTTGAATCTGAACTTGGAGAAAAAACATCCAAGGATGATTCCCTTTTGAATGACAGTGTGACATCAAGGGGAAGAGACAATAATACGTCGATTAACACGACTCTAGATGATGTCCCACTGGGAATACGCTTGGATAGACTTGCTGCTGGACAATACACACCACCCGCAATTGAAATATCAGACTTTGACTTACACGAAACCTTCAAAGCCAAGGAAAACTCTCCAGAGGAGCCTAAAACTCCGCAAGAAGCACTATCAGGCCCAAATTCAGAACAATGGAAAAAGGCTATGAATGAAGAGATCCAGTCTCTACAAGACAACGGCACCTGGACCATGGAACCACTTCCTAAAGGAAAAACATCAATCGGGTGTAGATGGGTTTTTAAAGTTAAGAAAAATTCCAGTAACGAGTCGGTTAGATTTAAAGCTAGATTAGTAGCCCAAGGCTTTTCACAAAAATATGGGCAAGACTATGACTAAGTCTTTGCACCCGTTGTAAGGCACACAACTCTGAGGACTCTTCTAGCAATTGCCGGCCACCGAAAATACCATGTTAGACATTTTGACGCGAAAACTGCTTTCCTCAATGGGCAGCTAAAGGAAAATATCTACATGAAGCAGCCACCCATGTTCAATGTACACGGTAAAGAAAATTATGTATGTAAACTCAAACGGAGCATTTACGGCCTCAAACAATCTGCTAAAGTTTGGTACGACACACTCCAACAGGCACTCAAGCAACTCAATTTTGAGAACTGCGAATTTGATCCTTGTTTATTTAGAAAGAAAGAACTGAATAATGACATCTTTCTGGTCGTCCATGTAGATGACATCTTGGCTGCAAGTAAGGAGATACATACATTAAATAAACTACGAGAAGACCTAAACAAACAATTTTCAATCACAGATCTTGGAGAATTGAAGTGTTATCTAGGCATTAACATCCGGCGTAATCAGGCGGGTGATTATTTATTGAGCCAATCTAATTATATTCAAGAAATCCTACAGGAAGCAAGAATTCTGATGCGAAAGGATCAAACATACCTATGGATCCCGGGTATCTCAAGATAAGAGACTCGACACCACCAATACCAAGCAGGATCTACCAGAAATTAATTGGATCATTGTTGTATCTGAGTGTAAATACTAGACCAGACATTTCAGCACCTGTCACGATACTCAGCCAACATATTAAAGATACTAGAAAACAAGATTGGAATGAACTCCAACGGATCCTACGCTACTTAAAGACCACCTTAAGCTATGAGTTACAACTTAATAATTCTTCATCAACCGACAAAAGCTTATTCGGATATGCTGACGCAAACTGGGCTGAGTCGAGACAAGACAGAAAGTCTAACAGTGGCTATCTATTTATTTTCTTGGGTGGTACTATCAGCTGGAGCTGCAAAAAGCAGGAATGTGTCTCTGTTTCGTCAACTGAGGCTGAGATTGTGGCCTTAGCAGAGACATCCAGAGAAGCTATTTGGCTAAGAAAATTACTAGAATTCATGAAGGAAGAGCAGCTTACACCAACGATCATACACGAAGATAATCAAAGCTGTATTAATAGCCATAGATCGTCGGGTCTCACCAACAGAACAAAACACATTGATATTCGACACTATTATGCTCGAGACCTGGAAGACAAAAATATTATTAAGCTACAGTACTGTCCGACAGAATTTAATTTAGCAGACATTCTCACGAAACCAGTAGGGGCAACTAGACTTAAAACAATAGTCAATAAAATTGGCCTAAAGGATTGGGGACCAAGAGCACAGCACCAACGTTGAGGGGAAGTGTTGGACATACAACAACGTTGTTACTGTCTCACATTTATGTATACTCACATTTAACTATATATTATTATATGTATTCTCTATATTCCTTATCTTAATCCTAACTAAATATATTGTCTATATTACTGCTATAAAATTTAGTATTGATAAATGCTCCAAAGCAGTCACACGTACTCAGCACTCGTTCTTATTTACCACGTATCAATATCCATATCCATATACCATCAACAGCCAGTACTACGTAGATAGGACCCACTGCTATCTCAATTTTTTTTTTCTACAGACGGCACTGACTACTATCTGACATGGTAGCCAGTTCTATTTATTTTTTTCCGTGTAGTTGACAAAATAAAAGTTTAAAAACATTAAATTCAAAATAATCACATTATGTAATGTATATATATAAATATGTAAGAGAAAGGGGTGGCGGGGGTAGGCAAAACGAGGTACTTCTAAAATTTTATATAAAAATTTTTTTTTTTTAAATCTATTATAATCATCCCAAAATTACTTTTGTAAATATAATTGAGCATTATTTTTAATTTCTTTCGTTAAACTTTTTTAAGAATCGAGTGCTCGTCGAAAAATGTTAAAGACTTTTGTATTATGATAAAAACTATTAAAAACTTTTTTATCTTCCTTTGCATCCAATAATTGTGTAAAATATAATTTTTCTTAATGTAAATAACTTACAAAAAATTTTAATAAAATCAATTTTATTCAATATTCAGAATTTTGTTTTTCTTCTACATTTTTCTGGGGGTACCCTGTATATATTTAGGTAATCAATTATATTTTTTATAGTATAATTTTCATATTTGTTCATCACCATATTTTGCTCGCAAAAATGAAATTTTTTTTTTATGGCCATTGAAAATTTTATCTATTTACTTTGAATTTCTAACAATTTTTATATTAATTGGTAATAAACTTTATAAAATTGTGTGAAATTTTATAAAATTTTACAAAATGCTACCTCACACTAGATGCAATAGTGACATCAAATTCTCTAAAGTTTTATGAAATATTATAAAATTTTACATAATTTTATAAAATTTCATTCAATTATATAAAATTTTATCAAATTATTACTCCCCTTTTGAGATCTTACTTTATAAAATTGTATAAATTTGTATAAGATTTTATAAGATTGCATATAACTTTATGAAATCGTATAAAACTTTATAAAATTTCATACAATTATATAAAATTTTATCTAATAATTACTTCCCTTTTGAGATCTTACTTTATAAAATTGTATAAATTTGTATAAGATTTTATAAGGTTGCATATAATTTTATGAAATCGTATAAAACTTTATAAAATTTCATCTAAGTATTATTTCCCTTCTAAGGAATTACTTTATAAAATTGTATAAAATTTTATATAATTTTATGAAATCAGACAAAACTTTACAAAATTTCGTACCATTATATCAAATTTCATTCAATTATTACTCCCCTCACTAAGATCTTACTTTCTAAAATTGTATAAGATTGTTTAAAAATTTATATAATTTTATGAAATTGTATAAAAGTTTACACAATTTCATAAAATTTCGTACAATCATATAAAATTTTATCTAATTATGACTTCCCTTTTAAGATCTTACCATATAAAATTTTATTAAATTTTATAAAATTCTATGAAATTTGATAAAATTATATAAAATTACATGAAATTCCATAAAATTTCGCTGTACATTCTTATAAAATTGTATAAAATTTAATATAATTTTATACAATTGTGTAAAACTTCATGAAATTTTGTTATATTTTATACAATTTTATAACAATTTTATTTCGATGCGGATCTTCTTTTAATTCTAATTATAGCTAAATAGAGGTATCTTTCTATTCATATGTATATATTATATATTAACCGATACATACAGTTATGAAATTATGACTTCCTTATTTCCTCCTAAGTTGAGGCTGATTAAAATTTTGTTATCGAGTTTAAAAGATAAAATAGCCACTTATAAGCTTCTTACCTTTACGGTGATAATTCTTATTCGATTACTTTTCTTTTTCCTGGGGGACTCCTTCGTTGTGGACCCTTGAACCCTTGAAGTGTGTTCCTTGGACTGATTGCCGGTCTCTGTCTCTCTCGCGCAAGCGATATTCGAGCGAGGATAGGTTGTTAATATTAACTAACTTATTTTTAATTAATCAAACACAAAATTGTTTTTCACTTTGATTTTGCCTTTTTTTAACTTTTAAACTTTAATCTTTAGTAAACATAAAATGCCTCTATTTTTCTTAAGAGAAAATAGAGATGATACTCTTTAAAGGATCGTGTCTTTATTTTTTAACATTTATTACACTTTTTGTATACACTGAGATTTTCTAGTTTCTATGTTTTTAGTTTTATGTTTTATCGGAATAATATTCCTTTAATTTTCCTGAACGGAAATAGAGATGATACTCTTTTAAAGGATTGGACTTTTATTTTTGAACATGTATTCACTTTTCGTTACAATATTTATTATTTCAATTTAATTACACTGAACAATGCTATTAAGCACTTAACCACTAACTCACAACCGATAACACTATTATTTATTGAAATTTTCTTCTTCTTTGCCCGGGAAAAAATGATTTTGCCTAATTATATATAATTATATATAAGACCTTATATATAATTAGATCTAAAAATTGGCCAGGTCTAATTATATATAATTATATATAGGTTATATATGATAAGATATAATACGTTATATATAATTAGATATGATTATGTATAATACATATATATCATATCGCATCAAAACCAAATCTCTTATTGAGCATGTAATTCCTATAAAAGAAAGTGATAGGAGAATGCTGATTAATTATTCAAATGTTAAAATATTAACACACCTCATAAAAGTTGAAAATTATGTATGCAAGAAACCAAAATTTATATATATATATATATATATATATATATAAATAATTAATTTATATTTGATTATATATAGATCTAAAGATCTAAAATATAATAAAAATTACTATATATGGGTCTATATAGGTCAGGTCTAATCAGATCTAATCATATATAGACCCATGTATAACTATATATGGGTATATACTATTATATATACTAGGGTGATCCAAAAAATAACAAATTTTTTTTTTTTTCTTCCAAACAGGTTTAAAAGTTTCATTTAGATAAAAAAAGACGCCTGTGAAAATTAGAGCTCTTAATATTAACATTAAGAGGTACCTCATCGCATTTTTCTATTTCCCATAAGAATAACATGGGAAAAATTTTTTTTACGTCTTCTGATTTTTATAAGTATCTAACGATGCGTCATAGGAATAAATGGCAGGCATATTTTTATAGGGAATTGAATGCTCTACAAAAAAAGACTCTTATCATTTTTTGAGGAATCTATTTGTTCAAAAGTTATTTGAGGTTGAAGTCGAATTCATGTTAAATTTTGAGATTTTCTACTTTTCCGGCGAAACTATCAGACTTATTACAAAATATCATCAGACCTTTTTTGTAGACAATTTTATTTCCTAAAAGATATTTTGAATAAAGTTTTTTCGAATTCCGCATTGTTTTCTAGTTATTTTTATTTTAATGTCATGTTTATAAAAAAATAGTCTTCTGATCGATTTTAAGAGCTTGACATTAAAATAAAAATAACTAGAAAACAATGCGGAATTCGGAAAAACTTTATTTGAAATAACTTTTAGGGAATAAAATTGTCTACAAAAAAGGTTTGATGATATTTTGTAATAAGTCTGATAGTTTCTCCGGAAAAGTAGAAAATCTCAAAATTTAACATGAATTCGACTTCAACCTCAAATAACTTTTGAACAAATAGATTCCTCAAAAAATGATAAGAATCTTTTTTTGTAGAGCATTCAATTCCCTATAAAAATATGCCTGCCATTTATTCCTATGACGCATCGTTAGATACTTATAAAAATCAGAAGACGTAAAAAAAATTTTTCCCATGTTATTCTTATGGGAAATAGAAAAGTGCGATGAGGTACCTCTTAATGTTAATATTAAGAGCTCTAATTTTCACAGGCGTCTTTTTTTATCTAAATGAAACTTTTAAACCTGTTTGGAAGAAAAAAAAAAAATTTGTTATTTTATGGATCACCCTAATATATACTATTATATATATTCCATATACAATCATATATAATTAGGCAAAATCATTTTATCCCGGGATATAATTAGATCTAATTATATATAAGGCTATATATATTTATATATAGGTCTATATCTAACCATATATATTCTATATATAATCATATATAATTAGGCAAAATCATTTTTTCCCGGGTGTATTATAACTTTTTCTTCGCTGTGCGATTTTATTTTTGCTTTCTTTGAGCTGTATATTTTAATATATATTTTCTTCACTGCTATAACTTTTCTTTCCTATATTTGTTATAAATATATAGTATATATATTTATTTAATTGGTTTGATAATTTTATTTCCCGAATAAAATTATTTTAGAAATTGTGTAAGGATACTGCTGTACCTAATTTGCGACTCTTCGCTGAAACTAATCAACTGATAACCGAAAAGCAAACCGGTGCTCGGTAGAGTGATTCGCTCTTGAAAAGTTTTGTAGATGCAACCATGGGGGTCCGAGTTTGAAAAGGAGAGGGTTTTCAACGTCTTACATAGTAAGAGATGTCCCGTTGACGGAACTTAATTTAGCTCAATGTTAATTGTGGGTGTTGCTACGCATTAGAGTGACCGTAGTTACTACTAAGTGGGGACTAAGAATAGGAGAATGAAAGACGGGAAAAGAAATCTAGTACGATGCGTACCGCTCAATTGAATCAACTGCAAATGACGTCATTAGAATGACATCACAACAAGATTATGAAGCGGAATCGGTAAATATAATTAACAACAAAAATCAAAAACCGGTAATAGACTTTAGTAATAAATCAAATAAGAGATGTTATTGTTGCGGTAAAGAGAATCATACAATAAAAGATTGTAGATATCAAAAGTATAGATGTAAGCAGAGATGCAAAAAATGCATTACTTTTTTTAGTGCATTACAATTTCATTACTCATTACCATTGTAATGAGTAATGAATTCAATGTTCATTACTCAGTGATTTTTTTTTAATGAAAAATAAAATAATTTTCCAATACATTATTTTAATGAGTAATGTGTTCCGTCTTACAATACTCATTTTATTTTATAATGAGTATTTTAAACTTGTCCATTAATATTTTATCTATTAATGAGTAATGTACTCCTCCCTCATTGCTCATTATTTTTTTATTTATTAATGGGTAATGCACTTGTTTCCCCATTGCTTAATTATAAAGGAGTTTTGCTTAATGACGAAGGAGTTTTTTAAAAATAGCTATAACCAGTATCATAACAATAGACTTAAAATTATTCAAAAGCTGACTTAAAATAAAATCTGCGGGATATTTCTTTTATTGCTGACAGTTTGGTTAAAAATAAACCAAATAATAACAATTTTTTCCTCCTATTTTTTTCGTTTTTGAGTACAGTTTTCGAATAAAAAATTCTAACTATTGTATTTGTCGCCATAACGAATATTTTGAAAAATTTACTATTTTCTGATTCTTAACTGAGATAATCGAACTGATTCAGAAAATATAGTTGGTTTAGAAGTTTATGTATGGTTATATTTATACACAATATATAATTATAATAGAAATAAGAGCATTTTTAAATTTTCAAAATGTCAAAAAATTGTACTTTTTCCACTTTTTCTTGGACTAACTTTTGATTAGCATAAATTGTCGAGTTACTGTAAATCTCACTGAAAGCTTTTCGAATAAGCTTTGAGTTAAATACTCATCTATATCTCAAAACCGGAAAATTGTTCATCTTACTCTTTATTCAATGAAAGTTTACTCTAACATTCGTTATGGAATTGTTTTAAAAATCTTATTTTCAAACGTTTGTTTGTTTTAAGAGGTTCATGATTTTAAAGTAATTAGAACCCGGGAGAAAATTTTTTTTATCGAATCAGTGTAAAATTTTTGAATCTTTCACGAGAAATTATTTCCAATTGATAAGAAATTAAAAAAAAATTGGTAATAGTTGTGCTTATTTAAGATGTGAACAGAACGATTTGATAGTGGAAAAAAAATCGTAATTATTTACAGAATATTCAAACAAATTGTTTTCTATATGTGATATACCTCTGTCTACACTGCTCGAAAACTCAATTTTATTCTCGATGAAAAATCTTAAACTAAGAAATGTATCATTATTTATTTATATACTTCTGGAAATTTGCCATCTGACCAGTAGGCTTGGCATACATGAAGTGAATTTAATCTAATCTAAACTAATCTAAGAAAACCATTTCAAATGAATTGATGTTCTTGAGTCAACAGAACGAATTCTTAAGTCACGAAATTATTCTAAATCTGAGTAAATTTTTCTTGGTTCAAGAATTTGTTCTCTTGACTCAAGAACAATAATTCATTTGAAATGGTTTTCTTAGTTTAAGATTCCTTCTAGTGGATCAAGTTGAATTTTTTAGCAGTTTAAATTAAACAGACAATAACTGACAAAAAATTTCACTTCGCAGAATTTATTTTATTAACAATTTTGAAGAAATTCTGTCCAGAGTATATGTCACTGCAGGGAAGTTAAATTATGTGAAAATCATCAACTCAGCATCCACTCCGCATTCATTCCACAAATCACTCCTCAAATTTTTTACAACATGTGTAATTTTCAGGTATATAATGACCATCTTGATCTGCTGAAAAGTTCTAGAGGTCCATTAATCTACACTTAAACTTTTTTATATTGATTAATGTGTAATGTTTCCCATTACACATTTATTTTTTAATGAATAATGTGTGGCCCTTCAATACTCATTACTTATTATTTAATGAGTAAAGTATTTGTTTGCATTACTCATTAACTTTTTAATGAGTAATGTATTGCTCTGCATTACTTATTCATTTTTTAATGAGCAATGAATAAAAACTCCATTACCATAAAAAAAAAAAATGAGGATTGCATTATTTTTTACATTAAGATTTTTGCAACACTGGATGTAACTATAGAACGAATTCAGGAAATAGGAATTTTAGAGATTATTCTAATTTTTCTAAACTAAAATGAATTATAATTATATTGTTGACAAAGATATAGACGATACCGATGACGACTTAACGGAAATGTTTTATTTTGATGTGGATGAGAATGATAGCAGAGTGGAAAAAGGGATTCAAATATTTGACGAAAACTTTCATGCTGAAAATAACGGATTATTGAAGGATAATCTAATAAAAGAAAACAATGACAAGTTAATGAATGGAATTAATATTATCAATGGTAAAATTTATAATGTGAAGCCATTAACAGTAAATTTAATTATTGAAGGTAGATTATCGGAGTTTGAAATTGATACGGGGGCCTCGATATCAGCAATCTCAACTGAAATTTAGAAGCAGAGTCAATTGAAGAATCACCCATTGCCGAGGACTGATAGGAAATTTAAGGCTTATCAAGGCGCTATCATGATACCTGTTGGGCTCATAGAGGTTAATGTATCCTATGGCGGAATAAATAAAAAGAAAGAATTATTTGTATTTACGGGAAGTAGTAAACCGATAGTGGGGCGGGAATGGATTCAAGAATTTGGTCTAATTAAAATTAATAAACGCAAGTACTTTGAGAAAATAAATTGTATTGATGATCGGGAAATATCTATCAGTGAATTAATTAAAGAATTTACAGATGTATTTTCAGGGAAGCTGGGTACATATAAGAGAAAGAAAATAAGTTTAAAATTAAAACCAGGAGTGAAGCCAATTTTCCATAGAGCTAGACCGGTAGTCTATGCTCTAAAAGAAATAATAGAAGCAGAAATCGATAGATTAGTAAATGAAAAAATTTTAACACCTACTAAGAATAGTGAATGGGGTACGCCTATTGTTACTGTATTTAAGAAAAGTGGTCAAAAATACGGATTTGCAGAGATTACAAGGTAATTTTTTACTTTACTTTACCTTTTATTTTTTACTTTACCTTGTAAAGTTAGTTCCGTAACAAAATATCCGAAGACAAAATAACCGTGACAAAATATCCGCGACAAAATAACCGCAGACAAAATAACCACACGACAAAATAACCGGACGACAAAATATCCGGGGTCAAAATAACCGCATGACAAAATATCCGCGGACAAAATATCTACGCGATAAAATTTACCGGAAAAACTAAATCAGTTAACGAAGCAACCGTGACAAAATAACTGTACTGTCAAATATCAGTTGCCAAAAAAACGTCAAATCGATATATTTGAATAACTAATTAATAATGATTAATTAGGAATTATCAATCAAGTTTTGACAAAATTTATTATTGAAGTATACAATAATAATTTTTATATATAACAATATTATTAATGATCTGCAAATGATCTGATGACATAAATATTTTAACTCATAAATACATTCAAATTATCGAGTATACATTTGTCATGATTAAATTACATTTCAATAGTCATTTATGACCATTGTGTGTGTGCAATTACAAAAATATACCCACACACCAAAAAGCTGTAAAAAGTAGCACCCTTTTTTCACAAATTTTGTGTGTGCGCGATTACAAAAATGTATCGACACACAAAAAAACTATGAAAAATAGCGCCTTTTTTTCACGAACTCTGTGTGTTTGTGCAATTACAAAAATATACCCGCACACAGAAAAGCTGTAAAAAATAGCGCCGTTTTTTCACGAATTTTGTGTGTGTGTGTGATTATAAAAATATGACCATCACCATACAAATTTTTCTTAAGGATATTTCGTTGTGTGATTATTTTGCCCGAGGACATTTTTTCATGTGGTTATTTTGTCCGCGGATATTTTGTCATGTGGTTATTTTGTCCGCGGATATTTTGTCGTTTGGTTATTTTGTCGTGAGGATGTTTTGTCCGCGGTTATATTGTCCGCGGATATTTTGTCCGGGATATTTTGTCGCGGTTATTTTGTCCGCGAATATGTAGTCGCGGCACCGGTAACGTTGAACCCATATTTGGAAAAGTATCAACATCCTATACCTAGAGTCCAGGATTTATTGGCGGAAATCAAAGATGCAAAGGTGTTTTCAAAAATTGATGTGTTAAACGCATACTTACAATTTGAATTAGATGAAAAATCTAAGAAGATCGTGACATCATCGACTCATAAAGGGGTATTTAGGTGTGAGCGATTGTTTCAAGGTGTGGCACCGGGTCTTGGAATATTTCAACAGGAGATGGAAGCAACTTCATCGGACATTGAAGGAGTCTTAGTTTTTTACGACGACGTTTTAGTCTACGGTAAGAACCAGGAAGATCATAGTAAACGTTTGAAAGAGGTTTTAAAACGTTTTAGAAAGTGCAGGTTAACTATAAGAATTGAGAAATGTGAGTTGTTTAAAAACAACGTAGAGTTTCTGGGTTATGTTTTAAATCAAGATGGTATTAAAGTTTCAAATGCAAGGATCAAGGTCATTCAAGATACGGATCCACCAAAAGATGTTTCAGAATTACGAAGGTTTTTGGGTATACTAAATTATTACTCGAAATTCATAAAGAATTATGCGAATATTGTGGGCCGGCCCATTGTATGAATTACTCGCTAAAAACTGTTTATGGAAGTGGAACGGGAATCATCAAATGGCATTTGAGAGAGCTAAAGAGAGTTTGACGTTGAACAGTGTACTAATGTATTATGATACAAATTTACCAATAAAAATAACGTGCGACGCATCGCCATGGGGCCTTGGGGCAGTTTTATCGCACATATGTGATAATAAAACAACTGGACCAATTATGTTTGCGGCAAGAACTCTTAACAAAGCTGAATAGGAGTATTCACAGATAGATCGCGAAGCTTCAGCATTAATATTTGCCATCAAGACTTTTCACCAATATATCTATGGAAGGAAATTCGTATTAGAAACAGATCATAAACCACTTGTATATATATTTGGTTACAAAAAAGGAATAGTGATGTCTGCAAGCAGGTTACAACAATGGGCGGTATTACTGTTGGGTTACGACTTCGAGATTGTATATATCCAAGGAAAAAACAATCAAGTGGCAGATTTTTTGTCGAGGTTGCCGGATAGAGAGAAAGAAGTAAAATTAAAGAATGTGGAAAGTGATTTTTCTTATTTTAAGTTTATTGATAATAATGTAATTACTGATAGTGGTGAATTAATTCAAAAAGAGACTGCATGCGATGATACATTACAAAAAGTTTTTAAATTTGTACGTGAGGGTTGGCCTAGTCGAGTAGATGATAAATTAACATCATATAAAAATCACAGCTTAGAATTAACAATAGAAAATAATTGTTTAAGGTGGGGTTACCGTTTAATTATACCAAAGTCATTAAGAGAAGTCGTTTTGAAGGAATTACATGTTATGCATTCTGGAATTGTACGTATAAAATCTATGGCGAGGTCGTATATATGGTGGCCTGGGATAGATAAAGATATTGAAAAAATTTTAAAGCTTTGTGAACATTGTATGGAAAATTCAGATAATCCCAATAGGTCAGCTTCACATATTTGGAATTGGCCAGAAGGCCCGAATTGTAGGCTACATGCGGATTTTCTGGAATTTAGTAAAAATGATGCTTATATTATAATAATTGACGCTTATTCAACGTGGGTTGATATTAGAGCGATGAATAACATAACTGCTAAGACAACTATCAAAGTATTTAGTAATTATTTTTCTATGTGGGGATTACCAACACAACTTGTTACAGATAATGGTCCTACCTTTACTTCAAAAAAATTTAAAGGATTTTTAATTAAATACGGTGTTAATCATATTTTAACAGCTCCTTATCACCCGGCTTCGAATGGACTGGCTGAAAACGCTGTAAAATCTTTTCAAAGAAATTTAAAATATTAATAAGCGATTATGATCGAGATGAAGCATTAGATAAATATTTATTTTATTGCCGTGCTACTCCACACAGCACAACAGGAATTAGTCCAGCTGAATTATAAATCGAAAATTTCGAACAAGGCTGGATTTGTTGAGACCTGACATACATACTACTGTCATTAATAAGCAAAAAACACAACAAAATAATTTTTTAGGGAATAGAAATGTCCAATTTAAAGTTAATGAAACGGTATATGCTAAAGATATAAGAAAGGTGGGATGGTGTTCCGCAGTAGTTATTAAAGTACATAGTCCAGTGACGTATGACGTTAAAACAGATGATAAGATGGTTTGGAAACGTCACATTGATCAGTTAATACGCTGTGAAACGGAGAATAAATGTATGAATGATAAAATTAGTATTGATAATAGTAATGGTAATTGTACACGGAAAAAAAATTCGACGAAAAATTCCAATATTACTATCGTAATCCTGGACTATACTTTTATTATCTGTAACGTTCAAATATATGATACGAAAATTTACAGTTTTTAAAAGATTTTTTACTATTCACTATCGTAATTTCATTAAGAGTTTGTTGTAATCAATTCAATAAGAAATAGTACAATGTTACTATCGTAAATAGTAAAAGAATAAAAAATAAGATTTAATTATACTGTTTATTCTTTTATTCTTCCTTTTAATTTACAGTGCTGTCTCTATGTTTTTACAATGGCTGCGTTCAGGTTTACTAAAGCTAAGTAAGATTTTAGCATATCCTATTGAATAAAATGGTGGATAGCTGAAAAATGCTGTTAGTACCTGAATAGTGAGTACAGATGTTTTTTTTTTTGACAGGCTGACTTAACTTTAGATAGTAATTGAAATAAATATACCTAAATATATATTACTGTGTATATAGTATTAGTAAATAAGAGGAAGGGGTATAGCTAGCATGTAAACAAACTTTCATGTCAGCCGTGAGCGTCGTGTAACTTAAATGTAAATTCTTATTTTTTTGCAGTAAAAATGGATAATCTATTTGATGTTTTATTAATGGACGAAATGATACAAGCACAAGCGGATGAAAATATTCTCAATGTGGTTAATGGATTACTAAGTAATATTACTTAATTTTATGATTGTGAATGTCAAAGACATTAATTAATAATTATTTAAAAATTAATATGAAAAAGCACATATATTTTTCAATTTTCTAAATATGCATTTTATTGTTTTCAACTTATTAATATTTCATTTCAATTCTAAAAATAATTTAATGTCTGCTAGATTCACAATAATTCAATTTATCAAGACCCAACAATTGTAATTTTCTCAAGTTTACTAATAATAAATTTTCCAGATTTTCATAATAGTGTGTTAAACGACGATTTTTTTTTTATATGATGATGATTTGGATGGAGATGGTGATATAAATGCACGGGGTGATACTCCAGCTCGAATTACTAATTATTATGAGGAAGTCATTCCTCAATATGATGATGACCAATTTTATTGCCATTTTCGCATGTCGCGAGAAACATTTATAGTTATAACAGGGCTAAGCTGCTACTCTGGTCGTCCTTTTTAAGGGCGCCACTGGAAGTAATAACGGCCTCCCAGAGCCGGATCTTGGATCGTCAGGGTCGGTGTAATTTTGTTTAATTGTAAGAGAAGGATGAGGAAGGATAATTTATAAATAAATCAATATAATTTTAACTTTCCACTTTTATACCTTTTTATTTAATTATACCTTTTTAACTTATTCTCTTATAACCTTTGTACCTTATAAACCTTTTTAAACCTTATAATTATATACCTTAATAAACCTTATAACCTATTTATAAACCTTACTTTATCATAAACCTTCTATTTTATAAACCTTTTATTATAACCTTTTATATAAACCTTTATTTTATTAATGACCCGCAATATTTTATTTAAAACCAATTTTATTAACCCGCAAAATTAAACTATAGCCGTTACCTTTGGCATATCACACACTTTAATAAATTTACAATAATAATTAACCCGCAATTATTTATTTCCTTATTTCACACACTCATTTATTCAGTCCCCTGGACTATTACACACTCACACTCAATTTTTTTATTTTTGAACCGAACGGCGTCTCGCCATGGACTAGTTCTCCCACCACAACTTTTCCTTTTCAATAATTAAATTAATTAATTAAACGTTTAAATTAAAAAGATTGATTTAATTAATTAATTGTTTATTTTAATTATATTATTAATTCCCTTACGTATTTCCCGGGAAAAAATGATTTTGCCTAATCATATATGATCATGCATAATTGTCTATATATGATCAGATCCAAAAATTGGCCAGGTCTGATCATACATAACTTGATCTGTTTATACATGATCATATATGATTATATATAATCATGCATGAACGAATAGTCATTTTTAGAGTCTCATTTAGAATATCTGTAAATTATTAATTAAGTAGTTTAATTAGGATTTATTGTCTTCATCAATATCAATGTCGGTTAAAATTAAATAAAAAAAAAAAAAAAATTATTAACCATCGACAATTATTTTACTACGAGGTCACCCATCCAATTAATGTCCAACGCCGATGCTGCTTAACTTTGGTTATCGATGGTTTGTAGTCTGATCCTCTAGTCTGTTATACACTTACAATTAAGAAATGTTTATGGCATTACTTAACTCAAATAATCAAATTGATACTTTATACTTTTAAATTACTGCCGAAACCTTTGAACATTTTTTAAGTATTGGGAATTTAAGTTTGATTGATAGTTGACAGAATAAAAATTTAATAACATTGATATTAAAAAATTGTCATATTATTTAATATATGGGTCATTCCACCAAATAAAATTATTTTTACGGGGCGACCCTCGTCGATTTGGTTCAAACTTTGTGGAGTCGTTCTATATATCAAAAAAAAAATTCTCTGAAAATTTGAGCCTTTTATATGCAGCTGTTTCAAAATTATGATTTTTTTAATTTTTTAAAAATTTTTGTTTTCAATTTTTTCATTAATTTTTTTGAAGGGAAAATTTTTTTTAAAAAATGAGCGCATAACAGTTTTTCGTAGGAAAAATTCTCAGCTTTCCAATAAGAATATACATTTTTTATTATATGTTACAGAAGACCTTTTAAAATTCGATTAAAGACGAAAAAACGATTTTTATGACTGTGCGGCGCTTGATACATCTAATTTGATATTTTTTTCTGAAAGCTGAGACTTTTTCCCACAAAATATGTGATTTTCACGATGTGCATATTTTTTGTTTGAACAAAATCAAGTAAAATATAAACTCTCTACGATTAAAAAACGTTAATTCTCATTTGTTTTGAGAATGTTGATACATTTTTAACACATATATATCTTAAGCTATCAACAATAGGTGAGATAGGGTGCACTGCTTGTGTTTCTTTCACCGTTTCTGACTCCAAGTATCGTACGTCTAAAACATTTATTTTAAGAAAAAGTCATCATTCCCTAATTAAACGAAATGATTCGGAACGATTTGTAATGTTAAATGCCCATAAAAAGGGTGATTCAAAAGTATTAAAAGTATTCAAAAGTATTAAAAAGTATTTAAAATTTTTTTTCCAATCGTTTTAAGTCGTTTCTTTTAATAAGGGTTGGTGATAACAGTGAAATCAACGCTGGTAAAATTTTGAATATCCGGATGTATAAATTTTGCGGTGTGAGGATATGTTTTCAGGTATGTATCTGCAGTAAAGCTCTAAAAAAAACATTATAAAACTATTTTTCATGATACCAGCATCAATGGTTCAAGTCTAGGAATAAGTAATTTGAACTTTGATTCTTGAGTTTTGTTCAATAGTGATTTCAGACTATTGATGTCATCTGCGTTAATGACAGTTCTGACTTTGTATTCAAGTTTTATAAGAATTTGTGTGCATAATAAATAGTATTTATGGTTTCTGTTTAGTTATAAATTGCAAATCATAAGTTAGGCGTACACTAATGGTTGATCACACCATTGGTCTTCATATAACTTGATTCTAACTAGCTGCTGACACTGATAATAATTTTCAATGCAGGTAATCATGAAAAAAATAGTGTGTAACACTAGATGAAACACAACTTCAGATTGCAGTTACTGTCAGCTTTTGCCTACGGCTCGGGCAGCCTACTTTACTTTCGTCTGACATCGTTTTGTTTCATCTCTTGCCACACAATGAACTATTACAGTTTGTTAAAACTATAAAATCAACGACTTGCATTTTAATAATTATTGATTTTGTTCCAACAAAAAATATGCACATCGTGAAAATCACATATTTTGTGGGAAAAAGTCTCAGCTTTCAGAAAAAAATATCAAATTAGATGTATCAAGCGCCGCACAGTCATAAAAATCGTTTTTTCGTCTTTAATCGAATTTTAAAAGGTCTTCTGTAACATAGAATAAAAAATGGATATTCTTATTGGAAAGCTGAGAATTTTTCCTACGAAAAACTGTTATGTGCTCATTTTTTAAAAAAAAATTTCCCCTTCAAAAAAATTAATGAAAAAGTTGAAAACAAAAATTTTTAAAAAATTAAAAAAATCATAACTTTGAAACAGCTGCATATAAAAGGCTCAAATTTTCAGAGAATTTTTTTTTTAATATATAGAACGACTCCACAAAGTTAGAACCAAATCGACGAGGGTCGCCCCGTAAAAATAATTTTATTTGGTGGAATGACCCATATATATATATATATATATATATATATATATATATATATATATATATATATATATATATATATATATATATATATATATATATATATATATATATATATATATATTTAAATATTTATAGGTTTCATATCAATGAAATCTGATCAGATTTAATCATAGACATATAAAACTACATATAGGTTTATATCAGTCACGTCTGATCAGATCTAATCATGTATAGACTTATATATGATCATATATGGGGTTATAACAGCTAGGTATAATTATATCTAATTATATATAGACTTATAGATGATCAGATCTGATCATATATAGACTCATATATGGTTATATATGGAGTTATAACAGCCAGGTATGATTATATCTAATTATATATAGACTCATATATGATCAGACCTGATCATATATAGACTCATATATGGTTATATATGGAGTTATAACAGCCAGGTATGATTATATCTAATTATATATAGACTCATATATGATCAGACCTGATCATATATAGACTTGTACATGATTATATATGGGGTCATAACAGCCAGGTATGATCAGATCTAACTATATATAGACTTATATATAAATAGATCTGATCATATATAGACTTATGTATGATTATATATGGGGTCATAACTGCCAGGTATGATCATATCTAATTATACATAGACTTATATATAATCAGATCTGATCAGATCTAATTATATATAGACTTATATATAATCAGATCTGATTATATATAGACTTATATATGGGCTTATAACAGCCAGGTATGATCAGATCTAATTATGTATGGGGTCATATATAATTATATATAATTATATATGACCCCATATATAATCATGCATGATTATACATAACTTCATATATGATTATATATAATCATATATGATTAGGCAAAATCATTTTTTCCCGGGTTATTTTATTTTTCGATAACTTTTCCCGAAACTTTTATCAACGTTTCTTTCCTTCAAATACTCGATTATTTTATTAACGATTCCATTCTTAAATTTCCCTTTTTCCGTTTAATTCATTTATTTATTTCACTTAATTTATTTAATTATTTAATTAATTCTTTTATTTAATTTAATTTCCTTAATTAATAATTTTTACTTGTCACTACCGGTGACCTTGACTACGAAATCTTCTCAATTTTCCCGAGACACTCTTTTACCTTCTTTAATTTAATTTTCTTAATTTTGTTTTATTTTCGGATAATTTAATTTAATAATTAATTAATAAATTTCTCGACTAGAATATGGACTAGACCCGATAACTTCCGGTGCGTGGGTTACACGATCTACCTGGAAATTTCTAGAACATTTCCGGCGAACTGCCTGGAAATATTTTACTACGCAATAGCTCTGGCAGCCTGCCTGGAGTCACTTAATTTAATTAATTTATATATTTTAATTCTAGCCAATTTCTTAATTTTAATTTCCCAATTTAATTTCGACGCGACGATACCTGATATACGACTAAATACTTAATAAATTTTTCCGGCTTTCGGCCTGGAATAAATTTATATAAATACCTTTACACAATTAAATTTTCGCTGTTTTGTCCTCGTCGTTTTTCGTCTGGTATCTGGTCCTGGGTTTTTATCTATTTCTTTTGTCTTCTCCTCAGTGTTTTCTGTCTCGTTCTGTCCGGTCTTTGTCCTCTCGCTCTCTTTCTCTCGCCAAAACTCTCGTTCTCTCCTTCACCTGCTTTTCAAGTACAATAAGTAATTTTGCCAAATTAATTACCGGCTACCTGCCTGATAATTGTTAATACACTTAGAAATTTATCGCTTGGTTCCACACAATGTAACCAAGTCCCAAAATGATTAATTACCTTTTATAATTGAATTAGCGTGGATGATGGCGTCCGTTGATCGTTGAACTCAATTTGTGCGTCTGGTCAGTTCGGTCGTTCCGGTAACAAGTGTCGTCTCGCTTCCGTCTTCCCGATTATAACATCCTACCCCCCGCATGGCTTCGGGAATCTTCGGACTTCCGACACTCCTATTTAATTCTAATTGGGGACTGACAGACGAGCCTCCAATTTCCACTCCCCGGTCGACTAGTCGCAACCTACCCGGATAACCCTGGGTGGTATTCAACTATACCGACAGTGCGAACAATAGATTTTATTTAAATTAAATTTTTCGCGGTAAATTCAATTTTACCCCGTTACATAGTAATTTCATAACTTTTAAAGTTTTCAATCATAGCAGGATGTTAATAAATGACAGTTTTTTAAGGCAAGTATCATAGTTACTAAAAGTTTAAATTAATTTATAGGAGCTTGAAAATATTATTGCCTTGCATGTTAGAAATTTGAATGACCCAATACCACTTGGTAAAAAAATCTTACTGACAATATGAATGCTGGCTACTCCTGATAGTTTCCGTTCTGTTGCTGACCGCTTCAATTTCTCCAAAAGTACTGCACACTTAGTTTTAAAGAGATCATTTTAATTCTATCCTATGATTTACTTCCACATTTTATTACATGGCCAAATGATCATGAGTCTGCAGCAACTGAAAATGTAAACTCTGAATAATACTTTAAAAATTTTAATTTGGCACAAATAATTTTTTTTTTATCTATCTAGGCTTTTCTCAATAAACCTGGAGAATTTGCTGGAATTTTGGGTGCAATCGATGGATGTCATATTGCTATTAAACAGCCACCTGGAAATCCCAATGATTATTACAACCGAAAAGGTAGTCACTCTATTATCTTACAAGGTATATATTGTGCAAATTTTTATCTATATTTTAATCAAACATATTTTTGATTCATTGAAAAATTTTCGATCTATTTTTACAACAGGTACGTGTGACCATAACGGAAAGTTTATCGACGTTTTAATTGAACGTCATGGAAGAGCTCATGACTCACCAGTTTTTAAAAGCTCCACATTGTATGCGAAAATAACAGATGCTGAAAATCCTTTACTAGAACCGCACGAACATATTCTTGCTGATTCCGCTTCTGCATTGATGGTTAATGTTTTGACTCCGTTCAAGGATAATGGTCATTTAACCCCTCAACAAATAAGATACAATGTACGGTATGCATCGTTACGTTCTATAATAGAACGATCGTTTGGAATTTTGAAAGCTAAATTCCGCCGGTTAAATTATTTAGACGTTCAGTCTGTCCAGATTGCAAATTTAATAGTAGCGGCAGCATGTACACTGCATTTATTTTATTTCAATGCGCAATGACAGACTTAATATAAATTTGCAAAATATAGAAGTTGACAATGATGACAATAATAATGATAATATTGATGCCATTGATGAAGACGGAGACATTGAAGAGAATATTAATGTTGTTGTAAAACGGCATGAAATCATGAACTCTCTACAAATTATTATACAAAGGTTAGATTTTCATTATATAAACTTATTCATCAACAGCAGCAGTTAAATCAACTTCAACAACTTTATCTTCAGTAGAACTAACTGTTCAATATGAAAACCGAGAGTACGAGGAACACGCCAGTATGATCTATCCGATCAGTATAGACAGTAGTCAGGAAAATCAATGGCTGACAAACACTCAGCTGATTCAGCTTAACACCAATTAGCCATACCTTGACGGCTATTAATTAAAATTGACGACGTAAATAATCCGATGGCTTTTCTGGCTAAACAGCATATTTTGTATCATTATTTAAAGTTTCAAAATTTGTATCATAAAAATAATTAATTACTTAGAGAAAATACTGAAAACTTGAATGATTTTTTTTTTATTTTTATTGTAAACTTTAAATTTATTTTAAACTTTAATAATACATTTTTTTTTAATTGTGATAAAAAAATATTATTTTTAAAACACTTGAATAAAATAGTTAATACAATTAAATGAAAAAATTATTGAACGTAAGTAACATTATTTTTTTTTCTTTTTTTTAATCTGAATCATCCGCACGAGAATCCATAAATTTTTGCCAACGTTGCTCCTCTCGACAGAGGCAGAGATGATAGTGCGCGTTAAATGCCTCGTAGTGCTCCCAAATCGTTGATCGCTCAAGTGGTACTCCTCGCTTTGATGCGCTCTTACACTCCTGAAAAAAAAAAAAAAATTATGTTAAATTTTTCAATTATTATTTTTGATTGATAATATTTTCTTTTTTTGAATGTTTATTAGAAAATATGGAATGACAAAAAATTTACTTTTAAAAATATTTTCAACTTCTCGCGAAGAAAATTAAAAAATTTTTTTTTTCATTTTTTTTATACTATTACTTTTAGTAGTTAATTACCTTGACGATATGATATAAACTCGAGAAGTATGTCCAACAGTCACTGACGGACTTTATTTCAATTAAATTCGTTTCATTGGCTACTCGTGTCTATTTCTTGTTATCAGGCATGTTCATCGCGTACCAAAAGCTCTGTATCGAAAAAGATGTTCATGCGTCACCAAACGGCTTTGGACTAAAATTTTCTCCTGTCTTCGAGTCCCTGCAATGAAAGTATAATATTAATTATCTCCAAATAATATTCTAAATATATGAAATTTATTAATAATTGATTAATGGAAGGATTATTTTTTAATACTTACACATGGCGAAAGATAAGAGAGTAATACTGCCTCCTAATAACGCTACTTCGAGTGTAATGCTACTTAATTTATTTATTTTTTTTTTTTTTTATTAGTTATTTAATGTCGCTGTACAACAATAAAGGTCGTGAGCGCCTACATTATTAATATTACAAGTACATAGTAGTGAATAGAAAACAATTAATATTATTATATAAATATATTTCAGTAACAGTTTCTCAAGGGCCGCTGTGGCTTACAATTTGTTATATATTTTTGCATCTTTTAGATATTGGAGAAGCTTACGATTTCCGTCTGGGGTGTTGAGAATTTCTTGTAGGGTGGATGGGAGGTGGTGGTTTGTTCTGTTTCTGGTATATAGATTGCAGTCTAGTAGTATATGTTTTATATCGAGAAGGGAATTACATGGGAGACAAATGGGCCTGTTGGTTTTTTCAAAAAGATGTGCATGGGTGAGCTTCGTGTGACCAATTTTGAGTCTAGTGACTATACATTGTTCTCGCCGGGGAAGACGGTGGTGTGAAGGAGGTTTGTTTGAGTAAGTAAGAGTTATTTGTGTGTCAGTTTTACTCAATGAGCTCCAATATTTATTCCAGTGGCTCCGAATAAAGCTTTTAACGTGCTTTTTAGCGTCAGTCCATGTGAGTAGAGCCTCTGGGTCCCAATTTCCGGATTCCACGGCTTTTTTGGCTTTTGCGTCCACTTTTTCATTGTTCGGAATGCCCTGGTGGGATGGGATCCAGACAATGGCTACCTTTATACTATTTAAGTGGTAGAGGAGGTATTGAATTTGTTGTACCAAAGGATTTTTGGAGAGAAGATCTTCGATGGCTTGGATGATGGATTTAGAGTCAGTGTAAATTACTACGTTTCTATTTTTTCCTAGTGCCATTTGGAGGGCATTTCTTATTGCATACAATTCGCAGGAAAAAATAGAGTACGCACCTGGAAGTATAACTGCTTTTACCTGACCATGAAAGATAATTGCACATCCTGCCTTTTCAGTGGTTTTAGACCCATCAGTGAAGCACTCCAAGTAATCTGTGTATTTGGCTTTGGTCTCATTGAAAAGTGACTGGAAAGTTTCGGGAGTTGTGTTACTCTTTTCACTTTCATTGATAT
This sequence comes from Microplitis mediator, assembly GCF_029852145.1. Lineage (NCBI taxonomy): Eukaryota > Metazoa > Arthropoda > Insecta > Hymenoptera > Braconidae > Microplitis > Microplitis mediator. The sequence continues at coordinate 11,456,273 of NC_079969.1, read as the reverse complement.
TATAGTCAGTGATTAAATCAACGTTGTCCCAAGGTGGTATTTGGTTTAGCTGTCTTTTGTAGATTTTTGGTAGTGTTTCCTTAAATTCAGCCAAGTAGTTGTGAACTCGGAGACGGAGTGGTTTAGGAGTGTTGGGGTGACTCTCATAGTGATCCGCGAGCTGAGGGTTACGTGTGAAAAAATCCATATCTGCGGCTGATGATTTGATTGAGTATAAAATGGCCTGTTCCTTTCGTTTGAGGCTTAGGGGGACTTCGTTGGCTTCAGCTAGGATGCAGTTGGTTGGACTTGTCCTAAAGGCTCCCATAGCCAACCTCAGAGCTGAGGTTTGGATCGAATCTAGAAGTTTCAGATTAGATTTTGTTGCTGAGCCAAATATTTCTGAGCCATAGTTGAGCTTGGATTCAATTAGCGCCTTGTAGGTGGTAATTAGAACTTGAGAGGATTCACCCTATTGTGTAGATGTTAGTACTTTGAGTATATTTGTTCTACGTTGACATTCTGCTTTCAGCTGCTTTATATGGGTTACCCAGGTTAGTTTGTTGTCCCAAATAAGTCCTAAGATTTTTATCTCGTCAGATCTGGCAATTATTTATTTGTTAATGTGGAGATCGGTTTTGTCTCTGATGATTTTTTTAGAAAAGATGATATAACGAGATTTCGCAGCTGAAAATTTAAATCCTGTTGTTTGGGTCCAGATGTTGATGCTGTCCAGAACTGTTTGCATCAGTTGAATTGTAATTTTTGGATCTTTCCCAGAACAAACTATCGTGAGATCATCAGCAAAAAGATAGGCTCTTAGTGGTGGATAAATTAGTTTCAGAATTTTATTTATTTCAGCTAGGAACAGGACGACACCTATTACGGAACCAGTTGGAACACCATTTATGGTTTCAAGTGGGTCAGAGAGTGTGTTTTTATATCTTACTTTGATTTCTCGGTGGAGGAGGAAATTTTGAATAAAAGCTAAGATGTTACCAGTAAGACCAGATTCTTCTAGTGTGTCAATGACGCTTTCTTTGGATACCATTTCAAATGCTTTTTCAAGATCCAGTGCAACAGCTAGCAAGTGGAACTTGTTGGCAAAAGCATCACAGACATCTGCTTCAAGTCTTTCAAGGTAGTCGGTGGTAGATTTAAAGTGCCAAAAACCAAACTGATGACTATCTATCCAGTTTTCTTGGTCCATTTTCCATCTCAGTCTTTTTGTTGCCATTTTCTCCAGAATTTTACACATATTGCAAGTGAGAGAGATTGGCCTATAACTGCTAGCCTTGTAGATGTCTGTTGGGTTTTAGTACTGGTATGACTGTTGACTGTCTCCATAGTTGAGGGAAAACTTGCTCGTTCCAGATGAAATTGTATCTCTGCAGGAGGTATTCTTTGCCTTCTATTGGTAGCTGTTTGAGGAGAGCATTGGGGATGTTGTCAGGACCTGAGCTAGAGTCTCCGCAACTGCTAAGTACTGCATCCAGTTCCTTAATTGAGAAAGGCTTATTGATGAGATCAAGGTTGAAGTTTTGGCGTACCTTTGGGTTGTTTTTAAGTTGCCTTTTTGCAGTCAGGAAAGCTTGGTTGTAGTTTTCGTCGCTAGAGTTATTGGCAAAGGAATTTGCTAGATGATCGGCAATTTCTTTTGGATCTTTGATATATGAGCCGTCTGGCCTTTCTAGAAAGGTTGGAGACTCTTGAGGAATGTTTTTCATCGCTTTGGTTTTTTTCCAAACAGTAGAAATTGGAGTATGTAAGTTGATGGTTGAGACAAAGTTCTGCCAAGAGCTTTTTTGGCTTTCTTTAATAGTTTGTCTAGCTTTGGCTCTCAGTCTTTTATAATTTACTTTGTTTTTCTCAGTGTGTAGTTTTTTGTAAGACCTGTAGGCTTTCTTGGACTCTTTCGTTGCTTTTTCGCATTCGTCGTTCTACCATGGCACCTGTCTTCTGGGATGGAAACCTTCAGCCTGGGGAATAGAAAGGTTTGCTGCTGTGATGATTAAATTATTAAGTTCGGTTAATTTTATATTAATATCAGTATTGGATTTTTCAAGTGGAAGTTCAAGCTTTTGCATTTCTTCTTTTATAAGATGTCGATAGCCGTACCAGTCAGCTTTTTGTAGTAACCATCTGCGGGGACCAGGGTCCTTAGGATAGGTTTGCTGTTCTGGAAGGAGGATAGTGATCGGGTAGTGGTCACTATCGTGTAAGTCTTCCAGGGCGTTCCATTTAATATTAGTAGCGATGTTTGCCGTAGCGAAAGTAAGGTCAATGATGCTTTGATTACTGGTAGCGGACGAAAAGTGGGTGAGTTGTCCATTGTTGAGGAGTACTAGGTTGTCATTATCTAGGAACCAGTCTTCAATTACTCTACCTTTGCTATTAGTGGTATTAGAGTGCTAGAGTAAATTGTGTCCATTTAGATCTCCCAGCAAGATGTATGAAGTTGAAAGTTGTTTGGATAGTGTCTCTAAGTCGCTTTTGGTAGCTTCTTTGCTGCCTGATATGTACAGGTTGCACACCGTGAGTTTTTCAGGGATAGAAATTGTGGCTGCTACGACTTCTAGATCAGAGTCAAGAGGGGTCAGTTCAAAATGTAAGCTATTTTTTATATAGGTTGCAACCCCTCCACTTGCATGGGATGTGTTGAGTCTGTTTTTGTTTATAGCAGTGTATTCTTTGAGAGTAACGCAAAATTGATTCTTGAAATTCGTCTCCTGGAAGCAAATGACTTCTGGTTGGTATTTAGAAAGTAAGAGCTGAAGCTTTTCTTTTCTAGGATGAAATCCGTTTAAATTCCATTCTAAAATGAGCATGTTGAGTCCTTAAATACAGATGGTTAGGTGGCTTTGATTGCTTACTTTGTTTGTTGTTATTTAGTAGTTTTTTTTTTTATTCAGTGATTTCGGTGTCCATAGACTGGGATTTACTTTCAGATTCAGCGTATAGGAACTCCTCTAGTACATTCATAATCCTGGTGGTTCTATTTTTAAACTGGAGCTGAGTAATGGGTATAAATCTTTTAGCATCTTGGCTAGTCCCACTAGGTCCTTAGTATATTCCAGGGCTAGTTCTGCTGGATACCTGTTACAGAATGACTTGGTGAAAAAGTCTTTGAGTTGAAGAGAATTTAGTGGGTAGTCTGATTTTTGGTTGATAGTACGAGAGATAGTAACCCAGTCTTCACTGAGTACCTTATCATGGGTTTTCTGTTTTTTCGTTTTGTTTTTGATTGTAGGCTTGTCTAATTGAACGCTGTCTGATGAGTCGTAATCTGATGATGAATCATTGCTTTTCGGTAATTCATATCTACGTGCAGAGGAAATGTTGGAATGCGAGCTAGAGGGGGGATGCGGCCTTTGAGCACCGGAAGACTGGAGAGGGATTGAGGGGATTGGAAATTCTTGCGGTTTACTTAGAGAATTACTTTTATCAGCAATAATTGAGGGGATTTGAAATTCTTGCGGATTATTTAGAGTATTATTTTTATCAGTTATATTTGCAGAATAATTAGGAGGCGCGGCACTTGGTGGCGATTGTGGTGACTCATTGTTGGAGAATGTTGCTACGTTGGGAGGATTTCCAGTAGGACAGTTTTTTGCCAAATGACCTTCTTTGTTACAAACAAAGCACGATAGTGTATCAGTAGAGAAATAGATGTGGTACGTAGTCTCTTCAAGAACAACTTTGATTGAGTCTGGGAGTTTTTCCTTGTCTTGTGGAGAGATGCAGGCCTGTCTCCTGAAGCTTAGGATGTGGTTGAATGCAGGGTTTTGGATTCCAACTCTTAAGAAAGTAATCTCTGACGATAACTTGATTCCTATTTTTGAGAGTTCTTCTTCAATGAGAGTGTTGGGAATTATGGGGCAGACGTTTGACATAACTACACGTATGCTTTTGGTAATTAGAGGTCTAATTTGCAGTATGCTGTTGTTCACTTTAATTTTTGGATGATTACTCACGAGATCTTGGACCACTTTTTTGTTGGCAAGGTAAACGCAGATTCTGGTAACTTCTTCTTTAAATAAGGTCTGTGAATTAGACTGAGAAATTACACCCTTATCAAACGAAACGATTTAAAACGATGAGAAAAAAAAAAATTTAAATACTTTTTAATGCTTTTGAATCGACCTTCTTATGGGCATTTAACATTGCAAATCGTTTCTTTTAATCAGGGCATGATTTTTCAAAATATCATTACGCTCCAATCCAATATCCATGAGAGCTTTTTTTTTTTGATAATAAGAAGTCTTAATTTTTCCCATCTTGGATGTTGTAGACGATGATGTAGTTTCAGAACTGCTGGTCAAAGGAAACTGTTTACGCTCAGAATTTGAAGTACTAGTTTTCTCAACACTGTAATTAAGAAATAATTCATTCAACCCCACTCAATAAGCATTTATGGATAAATTGTTACTAACTTTTGTTCAGAAACAGTTAAATTCAGCGGTTGTGTATTTTCATTTACCATACTTGAAAATGTACTTGATGTAAAATTTATAGATTCGTCATTTCGAAAAATTTCATCCATTTCTTGAAACCAAGGCCATGTTTTTCGACCTCTTCCCGTGGACCTCCGAGGGTTATTATTACGTTTCTTCTCTGCATAAGTGGACTTCAAATTTGTAAATTTTTTACTTAAGGTTTCGGGAGTCTTATTTTTATTACGTTTTTTTGAATTCTTCACATATTTCAGCCCATAGATTTTTTTTCTTTATTTTAGGATTCCTGAAAAGGTGCACACGTTTCCCATACTCCACAAGTAATAATTTTATTGCTGCATGATCATCCCAAATATTTTCAGCTGTAATGTAAATTATAAATTTTTATGATGGCAAAAATAATTGCAAATAAAATATAGACCAAACAAATTTGTCGTAGTATATACTTGAACAGAAAAAATGATTTTAATTAAATTTAACAAATTACCGTTACTAATATTTGTTTTTCCAACTGTATCTACAGTATTATTATTCACGTGGCTCACTGAATCTGTATAACACAAAATTACAAGTTACAATGACTTTAGCTATATCTTTATAAGTATATTCACTAACAAAAATATTTGAAAAATACTCAATTACCGAAGTCAATCATACGGAACTTAACAAAATTTCTAGGTTATGCAGTACCTTGAGCTTCAAGTATATCCACATTAGCTGACATCGGAGCGGTTTCCTCGTTTTCTTTAGTTATGGTTTTGTCTACATTACCATCACCAACGCTCGGAGTTTCTGCAGGACCAAGTGTATTAAAGAAATTTAATGCAAACAGCGAGTCTAAAAATAATTATTGAATAGTTTAATGATCAAGTTAACAAACTTACAATTCGTTAGGTTACACTTTTACATTTTTGGCACTTCACATATATAAATTAAATTGTATACATACCTTTTTTTAATCTGTCATGGAAACTTTTATTTTCGACCACATAATACAATTGTTCATTTCATTCATACGTAATGAGTATATCTTCATTAATGTCATCCATTTCTTAATATTTTATATTTTTTAAACCTTTATTTTATTTTATTTTTAAAGAGAATAGATAAGAAAAATAACACTGCTTTTGTTTTTTAAATACATTCAGGTTTGAAAAGTGATCTATTGTATTTGGAGCACTACTTGAAGAAAATAAACATGTTTTTTATCGATGGAAAAATCCTGATGACTGCTGGGCTCGAATCTGCATCCTTCAGATTCAAAGTCCTCGATGCTATTCACTGCGCTGACTTACATATATGATTGTGTAAGTGTATAAATAGAATATTCACTATGATATCAATGATTGACTGATAAAGAAGTAAAAAATCCGTGATGGAATGATTGACATAATCTTTATATAAATATATTCTTGTTCTGTACGTTGTTTAATTTTTAGCCGATAAATAAAATATTAAAAGAGATTAGAAATTTTTACGGTCAAATTGTCTAGATAATTAAAAAAAATCTGTCTATCGGTTGACCCTGCGGGCCAGCCCCAAAACTTCCCGCTGTTTTCGAGCTCCTCGAGCTCGAAAAGATTATTGTGAATACATTATCGAGCTCTTCGAGCTCGAAAATACTTTTGATTATCATTGTTTTATAAAAAAACCATTATTTAGCATTTCTTTCTCCCACGATATCTCGCGAACGAATCAATCGATTTCGATGGTTGAGGCGGCAATCGGCGTATTTCATTGAGTTCTAGAGCTAATTAAATTTTGAAATTGTTGAGTTTAGCTGTTTCAAAGATATTCGCAAAAAACCGGTTTTTACCATTTCTTTTGCCCACGATAACTCTCGAACGAATTATCCGATTGAGATGGCTAAGGCGGCAATCGACGCGTTTTAGTGAGTTCTAGAGCTGATTAGATTTTAAAGTCAATCGTTGAAGTCGTTTCTAAGGAATCAATAAAAAACTAAAAAAAAATTTTTTTTTTCCGTAATTCGCCAATATTTTCGAGTCTACTCGATCAAATGATCTGAAATTTTCAGAAAAGTTGATAGCGAACATGCTCTTTCGATCGCCGCCTTAACCATCCAAATCGGTTCATTAGTTAAAAAGTTATAGACCGGTCACACACATACATACACACACAGACACACACACACACACACACACACATACATACATACAGACACTCGGACATCATTCTAAAAATAGTCAGAATAGTTTCCTAGGACCTCAGAACGTCGACATCTGATGAAATTTCGATTTTCGCAAATCGGGGTGAAAACAATAACTTCCCAATTTTTCGAAAATCGTCGATTTCCTTAGCGGGAAGTTAAAAATCTTGGCGTCGTTTGGCCCTGCGGGCTAGCCCCAAAACTTCCCGATGTTTTCGAGCTCAAGGAGCTTAAATACATTGCTGTGAAAATATTTTCGAGCTCTTCGAGCTTAAAAATGCTATTACATGCGATAATTTTTTTATGAGCTTTTCAAGCTCTGACAAGTTACTTTTTATGCTAAAGTTTGAAAATCCAAGAATCAAAATGATTAATAAAGAAGCGGTTTTTAACTTTTTATTCGCGTTTATATTCAATTAAATAAATGTATTGAGGCAGAAATCAATGTCAGTGATCAAAATCAAGAGTTGAAGGAGTTTTGACTTAGATCAGGGCAAGAATACATGAAATATCCAAAAAAAATATTAAAAACTATGTTTTGTCAATTTTTTGCTAATATATGATTTAAACTAAAGAACTAGTTAGATGACATTATATGATAATCGAAAGAGACTATAAAGAGGAAGAGTTGGTATGATTTCGGACACATTTTAGTACATTATATTTGGATTTATCCGGAAAAAATAACATAAAATGTTATTTTTCTAACTTTTCAGCGCCGACATTTTTTTAACTGATAAACCAATTTTGACGTTTAAGGTGGTGATCGGCGCGTTTCATTGAATTCTAGAGCTGATTAAACTTTGAAATCGATCAGTTCACCTGTTTTAAAGATATATGGAAAAACTCTCGAATGCATTAACTAATTGAGATGGTTGAGGCAGTGATTGACGCGTTTTATTACCTTCTAGAGCTGATTAGATTTTGAAGTCGATTGTTTATGCCGTTTCTGAGGAATAAAAAAAAATGTTTTTTTTATCATTCGCAAATATTTTCGAGTCTACTTGATCAAATGATCCGAAATTTTCAGGAAAGTTGATGGCCAACAAGCTCTTTCGATTGCCACCTTAACCATCCAAATCAGTTCATTAGTTGAAAAGTTATAGAGCGTTCACATCCACACACACACACACACACACACACACACACACACACACACACACACACACACACACACACACACACACACACACACACACACACACACACACACACACACACACACACACATACATACATACAAACAGACACTCGGACATCATTCTGAAAATAGTCAGAATAGCTTCCTAGGACCTCAAAACGTCGATATCTGATGAAAACTCGATTTTCGAAAATCGGGATGAAAACAATAACTTCCCGAATTTTTTGAAAATTATCTATTTCCTTAGCGGGAAGTTAAGAAAAGAAAAATTTTTAGCTCGGTAAATTCATTTGCTCGATTAAAGAAATTCATTTCTTAGCTGAAAAAATTTTTTTGGTTACGACAAAAAGAAATTTCTTGACCCAAGAGAGTTAGTTCTTGGTTTAAAAAATTTTTTTTCTTCGTACAAAAACTTTCGTGTTCCAGCGAGACATTTTTTCTTGACGCAAAAACGCAACAATCTTCAGCCAAGAATATAATTTTTTGGACCAAGAAAGTTTTTTTTTGGCTTAAAGAATTTATGTTTCATACTAAGAAAATGATGTCTTCCGCGAAGGAAATAATTTTTTGATCTAAATGTAAAGTAAGAAATTTCGCTTGTTTGAAGAAAAAAATTTCGAAGACTTTTTAAATCTTGGTTCAAAATTCCCTTTTGTGCTGTGTAGATCTTAGACTAGAATAAATAACATAATATCCATCATAGTCGGTAAATAAAAAAAAAAGCTTAAATATTTCAACTGCATGTAAGAAATATATCTAGCAAGATTTAATTTCTCAAGGGATATGTTTTCTCACACATCTAAGAATAAAGGCATGAATTAGAATTAAAGGATTAAAATAAAATGATTGGCTTATGTAAAACTTATTATGCATGTAAATACAATTTAATAATATATATGAAGAGCTTACAAAATGTTTTGGTAAACTAAAGCTTTCTCTGTAACAAATCTATTTGGAAAATATGTAAATAAACCAGGTACATATTCTAGACAGTTTAAAATTTTTAAATCACAATTTCAATTCTTTTCTTTTATTTGTAGATAACTGTTTCGTTCATTAATATCTATCATTAATTATCACCGAATGATATTCGTTGGGCGACAACTACACATTCGCACGTGGTACATGTCCAGGAGTGGCAACGGTAGTAGTTGGTGGTGTTGTAGTGATTGTTGGTCTAGGATTAAGAGATCTCTTCATTGGCAACCTATGTCTATTTTGTGCCGTTTTACACCATGGCCACTTAATAGTTTGAATAAGTGTATTACGAAAATCCTTAGAAAATAAACAATAAATGTAGAATGTAATTGAGTAATTGGTAATTTCGAGTAGGTTAGCCAAAGCACGAAACATCTACAAAGATAAAAAATTTTATTTTTGACAAAAAATAATTTCTTGTAACTCATGCTCAAAGAATTCCATGTACAGTTTCTACGTAGAGCACCTTTATAGTACACTACAAGTTAAATGGAGTTTGTTAGTAATTGTGTCTCAAGCGCTATCTCTTTAACATCAGTCGCATGTACATACGCAAGATCTAAAGGCATGTATTTAATGAACGTAGAGACAAGAGTTAAAGATTTTGCACTTTAGCTATCATAAGATAGTTTACGTTTTATGCATTACACATAATTGTATATTGACCGTGCAGCGTAAGTACCAAGTAGCTTACTTTCTTGTTCGACAAATAGCTATTTGCGTATTCAACTTGTCACGTAGTAATTTAAATGTGAACCGCTACATGCGCTCTTCTGTCTCACCGTAAATTTAACAACACTTCTTAGGTGACGAAAAACGCATAAGTAGATTAGTGCTAAATAAAATATATAATCCAGCTAGTAATAATAACTGATTGCTTGAGTATAGTAATGTCATAAGCATCTTAGTTTTATTCATTCAAAAAGCGTTACAACAAGACTGTAGAATCTATATGATACAAATTACTAGCACTATTCAACAAAAATGAAAAAAAGGTTCCGTGATAAAAAAAACATTTTCTATTTTTAAAAAGATTTAGAGTAACGATGCTATATTAATTAACCTAATGTCTCAGATGATTAGCGCTTGTGCAAAGTTGTTCTCTGTAGATACATTACAGGACACTCTTTGAGAATTTCATTCAAAAACATATTATATCATACACATCCTGTACCAACAAGTATAACAAAGTCGCTTGTATTTCCAATGATTGCGCGTTCAGGAACTAAATTAATAAACCAGTTGCAGTAAAAATGTCTAATGAGTTTAAGTGTTGATCACGACGCTTGAAAATTTAGCCATCAATATGTTCGTATAAAAAATATATAAAAGTCATGCATAATCATATAAGAACTTATACACTGTAAAAAGAGCGGTGTTAAAAATGGACTCGTTTTAACTCCGCCCGGTGTAAAAATGAAATTACACCGGTGTAGGAGGAGTAATACACCGGTGTTAAAAATACCGGTGTTAAAGCGGGGTAACCGGTGTAAAAGCGGAGTAAACCCGGTGTAAAAGCGGGGTAACAGGTGTAAAAGTGGAGTAATGCAGGTGTTAAAGCGGGGTCAATTGCGTCTGCTTGGAGTATTTATTTATTTATTTATATATATACGTGTTTTTGGAGAGGTATATACATTGTATTTAGTTAAAACTCTCATGTAACATGGATGAGGTGCGCATGCTAGGCAAGTAATAAATTATAGAGATAGTAATACAGGTGTGTGATTAAGCAGAGGTAGTCGAATAGATCATGTTTCGGAGTGAAGGGTACGACGGTTGATGACTACCAGAAACCGGGCCAGGTTTTCCATTTCATTTTTTGAGTAGATGTTTAGGATCTTGAGCAGGTGGAGGTTGAGGGAATAAGTTTCGATAACACTTTTGAAGTGGCGGGCTTTTAGATCCTCCAGAGTTGGGTAACTTGTTATGATGTGTTCGACTGTTTCAAGGCTGTCTCCACATGATTTGCATGGCAAACTGGGAGAGAGGTAGAGTCTGTACCCAAGGCATGTAATGCAACAAACATATTTATTGGCGAGTCGAAGTTGAGTGACCATACGGGAAAGATTTATCGGACATCGGATTTTTAAGTATCTCGGTGTACCCAAGCTTTGACACCAGAACAGCTGCGATTGAAGTGAAGATGATCGGAGGTATTTTTCGTAGTCGAGTCGTTTAGCTCTATTATTAATTGCGTCTAAAAATGTGGGTTGGTGCTTTTCCCAGAATTTCGGGTCCAGGTTGGCGAACATATCTGGTACCGGTACTTCTTTTAGAATGTTTTTGAATTTAGCGACCCAGTTAAACTGGGTCTTGCAAGCTGGGTTGTTTGCTAAGTTTATTAGATAGATGAGGCAGATTTTAGGCCATCGATCTTCACCCATCTTAAGAATTCTTATTATCCAGTTCCACATTTGACTGATTGCCAACACGGAGAGTTGTGTGATACCCGTTTCCAGTCTGATCATATATCCAGGTGTGTTCCTGGGAAGTAACAGGATTGTTCTGAAGAAGTCGTCTTGAGCCTTATTAACAGTATCGAGGTGGTCCAGTCCCCATGCTTCGATTCCGTAGAGTACAGTTGGGGCGACGAGGCTGTAAAATAGTTTAGTTTTGGGTGCCCAAGAGTCTGATTTTGCTTTACTTAGGGTAGAGCACGCAGTGCCTGTCGCGATTTTAGCTTTGCGTAGCACCGCCTCCGCTGCCGAGCTACCCTTGGTTGCACTATCTATCATCGTTCCCAGGTAATTGTATTTCGAGGTGGTTTTAATGGGTTGACCCTTGTAGTAAAATGCGTTTCTTCCCTGCGTCTAATCCTGCCGGAAGAGCGGCAAACCATGACTTCAGTTTTACCTGTGTGTACCGTGAGTTTGTTCTCATCGAAGTACTCTTCAAGTGCGGCTAGGATTTTTGTGGTTTCTATAAGAGATGTAGCGAAAATGACTGCATCGTCCGCGAACAGTAGTGCTACTAGAGTCCTCAGGCCAATACTTAAGCCTTTTATACCTTTTTCCTGGAAGAAGGATATTATATCAGAGATATATAATATGAATAGTGCCGGGCTAAGTTTGTCCCCCTGCAGCACGCCCTCCGTGGCTTCAAAGACTCTAGAAAAGTTTCCCTCTATCCGTAATTTGATGTTTGCCTGCTCGTAAACCTCTCGAACAGTGCGTATCAACCTTCCACTGACTCCAATCTTGGAGAGTTTCCTCCATAATAAATGATGGGGTACCGAGTCGAAAGCTCGGCGGAAGTCTATATATTTGCAGTACACCGCATTGCCGTTGAGCCTAATTTTCGTTTGGAGTGCTGTTATGAGGGTAAATATCTAGTCTAGACAGCTTCGACCCTTCCTGAAGCCGGCTTGCTCTTCGGGGACAATACTACAGGCTTCCATCCAGGTGTCTATTCTTTTATGGAGCAGACTTGTGAAAAGTTTAAGTAGGTTGTTAAGTAGAGCTATACCTCTATAGTTGGCAGGGTCAACCTGCACTCCTTTTTTAAAGATCAGCGTAACTAGTGCTGAAGGCCAAGCGTGAGGAACTTGTGCGGTGTTCCATATCTTGTTTAGCAGTTCTTTTATATAGTTGATCCAGGAAAGTGGTAGATGCTGAAGATGTTCATTTAAGATTGCGTCTGGTCCCGGGGACTTATTTAAAGTTAAAGGTGAGGTAAGCCATGTTTCTGTGAGCCCAATAAAGAAGGTATCGTTGGAAATTGGTAGGTTGTTACAGTTTTCTATACTATGACAGTTCCAATATATAGCAGTGTTGTACGTGGGGAAGCTTTTTTTGCCTTTATTATTATGTTATTTCTACGGGCTCTGCTCTCTTGGATATCAACCGATCTGGAGAGTCTATTGATCTGGGATATTACTTCAGCATTTGTGCTGTTGCTGGAACTGGATTCAATCTTTTTTTCCGCTGCTTCAAGTCTGGAAATAATCGGTTTCAGTGTGTTTTCAAGGTTAAGATTGTTGGAACCACACTTACCCGATTCTGCGGCTTCCAATCGTTGCATAAGTTCCTCATGTTCGGCTTTTACCGCCTTAACTTCATTGGATAAGTCGGTGAACTTTTTATCTAATGATTGCAGGTGGTTCTGAACTGATTGTGACGTTTGGCTGATGGTTTTCCTTATTTGTGAGAACTGCGTATGATTTGCTTCTACCAATGATACAAATTGTTCAGCTAACCATTTGAAAGAATCGTGGCTGGGGATGGATGAGAAGTCTGGCAATGCTGGAGGTTGGTTTCTGTCTTGATCCATCTTGGGGTTTGAATTAGACGATTTTTTGGGTGGGATGATTGACGGCGGGTTACGGCGCTTTGTTGGTTTTTGATTGTCTGCGGGGGCGTCTGATATTTCTCTCCCTCTTTTAATTCCAGTTAATAGCCCGTCAATAGCCCCCAGGGAGTTCGACCGTTCTCTGAGTCTTAGTTGTTGAATTAATGGTCTTCCTAGTTTTTTGCTTGGAGTATTAACTTTGAAGATTATAAAACACAAAAAATGTCAGTTCTTTATGAAAATTAATAAAAAATATCATTTATTAACAAGTATAGTGATCGAGTAAGTAAAAATATTCACAAAGTAAAATATTTTAACACCGGTAAAGAATATCTACACCGGCGGCGGCGTTATTTTAACACCGGTACAGAATATTTACACCGTTGGCGGCGTTATTTTCACACCGCTTTCGAGGGTAAATTTAACACCGATAATTTTAACACCTACACCGCTTGAACTTACCCCGGTGATTTTTTACAGTGCATGATTATACAGAAGCTTATGCAGTCATAAAATTTTTATAGTACATAGATAAATATGATTAAATCAGATCCACCAGGGTCATCGAATATTATTATATAAGACTTTAGATGACTATATAAAACTTTATCAAGCCATACAAGTTTTTATAGGACCATATTAATAATAAAATTTTGTGTGAGTCACTTTTTGGTAATGGTCTATAATCGGGGATCCACCTGTTTATATCAAGCAAAAATCCAAATATAGTCAAATTGCCTTGAAACCAATTTCATTCTCTATCATTTGTCGGCGGATTGAAGATACATGTACTTAATTAGGTGTTATTTAAGCCACAGAAAGTTACTTTTCAATTCCATGCCACACTGCACTAAATGACATACTTTACTTGTCATTCTGTGTATTGACTCTCAAGTCAACCACCAAAACTTAAGGTATTTGCCTATTTGCCATAATGTTTATAGTATTGTCCTGAGTACATTAACGGATTCGTCAGTAAGGCTATGTTAACGCACTCTTGCCTTAGACTACATCTCTTACTAGTACACGCCGGCGTAAAACGGTGTTGTGGGCTTCAGCCAGGCACTATACCAGCAAAGGGAGGCGGATACCGTCCAAACTACTTGCAACAAAATGTTAGGTGAGCTGTTAGACACCTTAAAAGTATTGAAATAACAACAATATGCCGATTCTCACTATTACAAGAGTTAAAAAATTTTTTAACTCTTAGTTATACCCATAGATCACCACCGTCCTTTGATTGCAAGGTTTGAATAGATATCTAGTGTTAATCCTTCAGCACCCGCGCTATGAGTTTTTTTCTCACAGTTCACTTCGAATATTTTTTTCAAAGTAATTTCAAATGGAATGACCTAGTGAAATTTTTTTTATCTTAATAAAATTTCATGCTTTTTATGATTTTGAAATTTGAAAATTATATCGAACATAAAAAATATTTTTAAAAGATTTATTTGAAAAAGTCATGAGACTTTTTCTCATCACGCGAGTAAAGTAAGGCGTAAAAATTAATACGGTTCGGCTCAGTTCGGAAAGTTCCGAATCTTTTCGGCAATCACCGACATTTTTTTCAGCCGTTACATCTGTCATTACTTACAAAATTAAAAAGTTAAAACACAAGTACATTATAGAAAATTTAAAAATAAAAATAAGCTAAATATTCAAATAAATTATAATTACATCATAACTAGGAAAGTGCATAATATTTTTGTTTTATTTAACTTAAAATTTACGGTGCGCCGAAGCGTGAGACTTTCTCTCATCACGCGGGTGATGTTTTACGTTGCTCTAACGCGGGTGCTGAAGGGTTAAAGACAAAAACACATACAGAAATTTTAATCCGCCGTGTAGCTGAATACGTGGAAAAAGTTTAATTATAGATCTTTAAGGTGTAAGCACTTAGAACTTTGAAAAATATGTGGACCCCACTTCTAGACCATTAGTCACTTTTTTAAAACTCATATATAATTATATGTAAATTTTATTTTCCCAGGTATGTTTGATACTCATTTATACGGAATGTATAAAATATTATTATTTAAGCACGATTGATTTATCCTTACCTGATAAGGATATAAAGTCAAGTTACTCTCGCTCAAAGTTACATTTAATATAACCATTGGACTAACACAAATGAGAAAAAGAATACTGGTACTACTGAGAAGTAAGACAAGGCGACGTTCTTCTGCGAAAGATCTCGAATCATCATCACCACTGTTCATGATTCGAGATGTCATTTTTCGTCTTCTTTCACATGATTTTCTGTACACAATCATTATCCGCAAATTAAATCCTGCAAGTAGTATTGTTGGCGCTACTTTAAATACAACCTCAAGGATAACTTTGTATATCTGAAATAAAGATAGAATAAATAATTTCAATACAAATACTAGTAATAATGGCAATAACAATTTTAACTTACTTGATAAAATATTGAATGCATAAATGATAAATTGTCACGTTTTTGGTAAATAATAGATTCACCCGATGATAATAGACAAGTTATAACCTCTCCTTTAAATACGCTAGGAAGATAAACAAGAAAGGTTGCAAGTGGAATCAAACTGACTGTGAAATAAGGAGGTCCACATAACGGACGTGCGTATTGACCTGGATGACATACGCTCACATAGCGCTCAATTGTTAAAGCCAACAGCATCATGACTCCCACACCTAATCAATTATTAAGTAAAACAATTCATGTAATAAAAGATTAAAATTGACAAAAGAAAAGATTACGGATTTTTTTGTATTTTGTATTGATAGAGGTAAAGGTAGGATAAACTAAAACATTATATTTTTGATAGGTGTTGAAGAGTGCTTTGCTTAAAAATTTTTTTCGCGCATGCGCACTGTATACATGCGCAGAGTTTCCGCGCATTTTTTTTACCGGAAATGTTAAAATAATCTGAAATACTTGTAACCGTGCAATAAGCGTAAGACGTGAGAGTGTGGCTCTCTCGCTTCAATTATTTTCTCTCCCTCTCTCTCTTCTTGCTCTGAGAGTCAAGTGCAGCAGTCTAGTCTCTGCGTTAGAATTTGGGGGATGATTTCGCGCAGCATGGGACCGCAAATTAGTCCCTGCGCATAATTAGGTGGGGTCAACGCAGGTTGGTGGCCCAGAGAACTGACCCGAGACGGACACTTGAGTTCGGTTAGCGAAAACGCACCAACGCAAAATTCTTTCTGCTCAAGTAATTATTTGTTAGAACTTTTCTTTTGATATATTAAACTAAATTTATTTAACTTATCATAAGTGATACGAAAACCTTCCGCTTGGTTCTTTCATAGTTTATTTGAATTTACCTAGTTAATTTATATACGTGGTGTTGCTTTGATACACCCAATTAAACATTACATCTAAAGTTAGTTTATCTGGTCAAATAAAAAAAACCAAAGTGTATAAAGTGAGTGGTGTGGTTTTTCTTCGTGTGTGACAACCTGCCGACGCTGATCCCAGGAGCCCGAGTAACCTATTGGACACCAACATCACCAGGACCAAGCCGAGAAGAATCGTCGACCAGTATCGTCAGTAAGCAGATCAAGATTCTGATAAGTTTAAACAAATTTTATATAGATCTACGGATTACAATTCCTTTTCTCTCCCTTCAACGTAGCGCGAAATTTTATTATTAATAAATTCAATCCCACCACGTCCGATAAGCCTTCGCGCATCGAAACCATAAATTAATTTACTGATGTACGCACATATTTATTGAATAAATGAAATTATATAATAAAAGGGGAAATTTTCGTTGTACATTTGGGATCTTGGTTAAATAAAAATTATAAAATATTATTGAGTCTCTACCAATTAAATTTCTTTCATCACCAGCGTCACATAGAATAAGAATTTTCTTTCAGCCGCGTGTCCGGTCAGAACGAGTAGACCTACTCCTCCCTGTTTAAAAATATTGATTGAAAAGAATTAAAAGTGATGAAATTCGAATTCTTTTCAATAATTTCAATTGATTTCAATTTTTTTGTTTGTATATATAGATATACAGTTTGCATGGAGTGACCGCTTCTCAATTCTTTTCAATCAATATTTTTAATCAGGGCCGAGATTACATCAATTTTTCCCGATTTTAGAACCAGCAAGCAGAACATCTAAATTTATATTTACGATAATTAATTAATAAAATTGAATTTATTCGGGGAAATTAATCAACTGTGGTTCGTGGCTACTGGACATGAAGTAGCTAAGGTCTACCGTTATATACTATTAAAATATAATTGAAAATTTTTCCGCTGCTTCGTTTCACTACTAATCTATTACTCTTCTTACAGTATATTAATAAATTTTAATTAATAAATAATTACCTGAAGCGTCACTATAAAAAAAAATCGGTCTATCGGTTGACTCTGCGGACCAGCCCCAAAACTTCCGGCTGTTAACGAGCTCCTTGAGCTCGAAAGTATTGTTGTGAATAAATTTTCGAGCTCCCGAGCTTTATTGGTGTTCGGTGTGGCTCAATAAGTTATAGATCAAATTTAACGGAATATAGTATAGTACCGGATAGCTTAACTGGTAGAGTACTCGGCGCGATACTGACATCGTCTGGGTTCGATTCCCAGTTCGGGCTATCTACATTTATCTCAATTTATCTATAAATTGTCGTATTGAGAAAGTTTGTATGTTTAGGTTTCCACTATATAAAATTGGTGTATTTCCTAGTAAAAATGAAAACGAGGCGCTGGCTAGCGCCTCGCCAGTTTCGCTAGAATTAAACAAGGTGCTAGCTAGCATAAAAACGAGGCAGTGGCTAGCGCCTGGCCAGTTTCGCTAGAGATTGTCTAAATCCAAAATGGCGGCATTTTAAATGTCATTAGCGGTTTCAATGTTTTAGGTTATATATTTAAATATTCAAAATAATTATTAAAACTACAAAATCAAATAAATGACTTGATAATGATAAATTTATTAATGCTTAAGATTAATATAAATAAATTAAACCAATCAACATTAATTACTTGATGAAATGAACATAAATTTATATAATAAAAATACTTTTTAATAATTTAATAAATTCAAACTGCAAAGTATAAATTCAATAAACTATTTTTTATTATAAAATTTATAAATTTTGACAAATGTATACTGATATACTTTAAACACATCAAATAGTTTTTAAATTTTAATGAACATTCTGATTTTTACTTATAGCTACTACTAATTTTTATGGCTTAGTAATCATCATTTTTATTGTATTTAATTCAATAAATTATTTTTCATTATAAAATTATAATTTTTAAGAAAAGTACTAAAATATTTTGTAAATACTAAATATTTTTAAAATTTTTTAATTTTTAAATTAAATTAAACTTCATCAGCATTCGGCATTTTTTCCCCTTTAAAAGACACATCAAATTAATACTCCAGACTATGAAATTTTTAATAACTCAGTTAAGTGACAATCCGCAGTATTTGGTTTCATTGCCCACAATCGGAGTTCTACAATAATGTCAAGTCTCTTCTCCATTTTCAGATATTAATTTTCAAACTATGTTATTTATTGAACTATCATATTATAATAACAATAAATTATAAATAAATTCATTTATGGGAAATTTATTGAATTATGCAGTTCTTATTATATTTTATTACACTGCTTAGAAATGTTTAATAATGAATTAGAGGTTAATCAGTATTTTATGTAAACATAAATATACATTGACGTGGACAATATATAGGCGTATGCTATGCCAATTTCTTAATTATAGGTGGCGCACAATCTCTAGAACTGCCTCGATTTCGCTAGCTAGCGCCTAATTTAAAACGAGGCAGCCCTCGTTTATTTTTACTAGGGTTACCGTACGATGGACGATGAGGCTCAATAAGTTATAGATCCAATTAGAAGGAATATAGTATAGTACCGGATAGCTCAACTAGTAGAGTACTTGATGCGATACCGTCACCCGAGTAGAATTAAAACTCATAGGTGGCCAGCCCGCAGCTAACAGATTTTAGTTATACCTCATCACTGCCTAATACAATTGGCCAGCCATAACCTCACTATGTAACGCCATCTTAGCTGATGGCTGACTGATCAAAACAAGCCAGTGGATGATTCAAACGTATATCCAATAACTAGGTTAAAACAATGAGGTAGTAAGTGTGCAATTATAAATAGCTAATCGCTGGCTAAAAAAAATGAGCTAATGACAAGATATGAAAAGTAGCCAGTGGCTAGCTAAAAAATATGAGTTCATGATGACTCGAAAATTGGAGGGAAAAAAAAAATTTTTTTTTTTTTTTTACACTGGCTTTACAATTTGTATTTAGATTAATTTTTTATGAGTTTATCATCGAATTAATCGTGATGTCCAGTTGGGCGGTGACGGGAGTTGAACCCGGATCCTGGGGATGATGAGTCTCGCGTGTTATTCACTGGGCTGCTACTGCTCGTTGGAATCGACTACATTTTGATGATCCATATATGTTTTATGCAGTGCTCTCTGTAACTAATAGTGACTAGACAACTATAAGATACTGATGAGGTGAAACTTATTTTTTAAGCAGCTCCATCTATAGCTAATAATTACTGGACACCCATTAGATACTGGTGAGTTACATTTATATTTTTATGCAGCGTCACCTGTGACTATTAGCGACAAGATAACCATGAGATATGGGCGAGGTGAATTTTATTTTTTATACAGCTCCATCTGTAACTAATGTTAACTAGACAACCATGAGAGGCGAATACTCAACTCTACTCAAAATTTCTTTATTCAAGCACAAAGACGACATCTATACTCAGTGACAAACGTATTCAATGACAACTGTACTCCAATCTATATTTATAATCATCTCATCCACATTAAGTTTACTCAAAGTCTTCTATATTCAAAGAGAACTGTACTCAATAATCCACAGATAAAAAAGATTGTCGATAATAAAGTAATACATAGATAAGACTATTCGGAAAATCGATAACGAAAATGAAAAAAAATTCAAATATAAAGTAAAGAAAAATTAATTTTTAAAATAAAAATAATATGTTTTCATCACTTTTTATTTTGATAACGATTTAAAAAAAAAATTTAAAAGAGCATTTGTGTTAAACTTTTTATTTATTTAAAATTTCTCATGATGTATTGGTCTGAAACAGATGAAAAAAAAAATTATTAGAAGAAAAAAAAAATTGCATAAGTAAAATGTTATTCCTTAAATGAAAAATTTATTCAACATCAAGTAGATAGTACGTAACATTAACTACCGAAACTTAATAAAAAAATAAAAAATTAATTGCGCTGAAATATCGAACATATATTAACAATAACAAATAAAGCACTAAACATATTGAATGACGAATATTTAAATTTAAATCATATAAATGCAACCAGTAATAAAAATATTTGTAAAGTAGAGGATGTACTAATTGGATCTGGTGCAGGTGTTGGTGATTTTAACAATCAAAAATTACTCAAGATTTATAAAATATAAAGTATAGATTTATTTACACTTATATACACTTAAATTGTAAGAATACTGTATAGCGAATGCGGCAATAATACTGGTAGCGAATGCAAACTTATTTATAAAAGCGAAGCGGTTTTAGAACACGAGGTGAACTGTTCAAAAGCACGTTGTGAATTATTGAAGAAAAATGTCGAAAAAAAAACCTCACAACGGTTTCTTTGTGACGTCAGAGCGGTAGACCAATCAGAAAATTAATAGCTGACGCTGACGAAATTTCAGCCAATAGCGAAAATCCACGTAGCTTGTAGAAATCTTAAGCCAATGAGTGCGTTTCATGTCGCAACTCTTTTATTCAAAGTTGGAACTAATTATTCAAATGATGGAATTTCCTCATTGGCCAAGATTTCGCGCGTAAGTTCAAATAGCGAAGGTGCTGCCGACCTATTGGTGAGGCTCGGCGTTCTCAGGTGGTAGCGAATTGGGTCTTGACTGAACATTCTCCCCAGCGCTGGCGACGGTGTCGACAGGATTGTCGTCTGGAGAGTGAACTGGCAGCACGCACAGTTTAGCGATTGGTCTAACAAGTTCAGTGGTAGCGGTCTTCAGGGTGACGACTCGAGTCAACCCATCTCGTCCTGGATGTAATGCGAGTACTCTAGCGAGTGGCCATTTTGATGGTGGGAACCTTTCATCAGTCAGCAGGACTAATGAGCCCACTTTGATGATATTAGATGGATGATGCCACTTCGATATTGATTGATGTCGTTGTTAGTATTCAGACGACCATCTTGTCCAAAATGTCTGGAACATTTGTTGTAATTGTTGCCAGCGTGACAACGTAGCGGTGTTGTTTTCCAGTAGCGAAGGTCCTGGCACAGCGATTAGAGGCTCGCCGATGAGAAAGTGTCCAGGAGTCAAAGCGGTTAAGTCTGCAGGATCTTCGGATAGCGGAGCGATCGGTCTTGAATTTAACACAGCCTCAATCTGTGTTAAAACTGTAGCGAGTTGGTCGTAAGTCAATAGCGATTCACCAATAGTTCGAATAAGATGGAACTTGATTGACTTGACGGCTGCTTCCCACTTGCCACCAAAGTGGGGAGCACTTGGCGGGTTGAACTTCCAGTCTGTGCCATCTGTAGCGAGTAGATACTGAAGTTCCCGTAGCTGTTTTGATCCTGCTGCGAATTCTCTCTTTAGCGTGGCGTCTGCTCCTACAAAATTTGTACCACAGTCCGAGTATAGGGTACTGCAGGCGCCTCTCCTACTAGTAAATCTTCTGAATGCTGCGACGAAAGCGTCAGTAGAATAGTCGGTGACAATTTCGATATGTATAGCGGACGTAGCGAGACATACGAAGACAGCGATCCAACCTTTATAGGTTTTCGCACCTCGACCTTGGAAAGTCTTTAGTGTCACTGGCCCAGCGTAGTCTATTCCAGTGTGCAAGAATGCTTTAGATGGTCTTACACGAGCGGATGGCAATTGTCCCATTAGTTGTTGTGCACGAACACCTCTATGTCTCGTGCACACGACGCAGCGAAGAATATGAGACCTGACTGGAACACGCCCACCTTCTATCCAGACAGATCTCCGTAGATCAGCGAGTGTCAATTGAGTTCCCCCATGGAATGTTTTTTGGTGCGAATGTTCTATGAGTAGCGTACTTAAGCGTGATGATCGTGGTAAAATAGCTGGATTTTTTTGATCATCATCCAGTAGCGAATTCTTCAAGCGACCGCCGACTCTGAGTACTCCATTGTAGTCGACGTAGGGAATCAATTTAGCGAGATGATGATTTCGATGTAGCGAATCACCATCTTTCAGTAGTTTCAGCTCTTGCGAATAATACTGACTTTGCGTATACTTGATCAGCAAAATCTTAGCGAGTTCCAGGTCAACTGTAAAGAGTGGTGTGGCCAGTGTGGACTGTGGCACTTTTTTAAATTTAGCGATGGCACGAAGACAGATTCCAAGCGTGCGAAGTAGTGGTGACAACTTAGAGAATTTGTCCAATAGCGTATGTAGCGGGTGTGAATCTGCCTTGAAGATGGTAAAAACCAGACCTGGACGTTCTTCAAGGTGTGATACCGTCTGAGTAGGGATGTCAAAAGATGGCCAGTTTTCTTTTGATTGACTGAGCCACTTAGGTCCCGTCCACCATAGCGAATGCTGTTCTAGTTTGGCTGCTGTTAAACCTCTTGAAGCGCAGTCAGCTGGGTTAAGTTTCCCAGGAACAAAATCCCAGTTGACACTTGGTAGCGATTCTTGTATCTTGGTAACTCTGTTGCGAATGTAGACTTTCCATCTAGCGGGGTTGTTTCGTATCCACGTTAAGGATACAGCGGAGTCTGTCCACATGAAAATTGGTACATTTTCAAGCTTCAAGACCTTCTTCACGTAGAGTACCAGTTGAGCGAGTAATACAGCGGCATTGAGCTCCATTCTTGGTATAGATATTGGTTTCAGTGGTGCAACTTGTGTTTTGGCACACACTAGCGAAATATTGGAGCTTCCAGTAGCGTCAGTAACCTTTAAGTAGACGACAGCAGCCATAGCGAGTTGAGAAGCGTCAGAGAATCCATGTAGTTCAATTGATACACCAGTTCTTACATGATTCCAGCGAGGTATCTGAATCTTCGAGATCTGATGTAGTTCATCTCGAAACAAATTCCATTCTTGAAGAAGCAACGGTGATAGCGTAGCATCCCAATCGAAGTTCTGCAGCCACAGCTTCTGCATGAACATTTTGGCTCTTACGATGATGGGTGCCAAAAACCCAAGCGGGTCGAACAAGCGAGCAATTTCAGATAAAATTGTGCGTTTAGTAGTTGGAGATGCTTCTGGTAGCGAATAACCGAATTGGAATTTATCTTGAGTAGAATTCCAGGTTAACCCGAACACTTTTACGGTAGTATCCCCAAGTTCGCGTGGTGTATCTTCTTGGGTTTCGACTGGAGCGACTTGAGACAGTTATTCTGTTGAATTACTTGCCCATTTTGCAAGCGGAATGCATCCTGCGGCACACATATTTTTTGTATCGAGAGCAACTTCAATTGCCTCAGCGAGTTCATCTGCGCCTCCATAGATGTCATCAACGTAGCGGGTATTTGTTAGCGGTTCAACAGCTTTCGGAAATTTATTTCCTTCATCTTCAGCGAGTTGTAAAAGTGCTCTCCCAGCGAGATATGGAGCTGATGTTGTTCCATACGTGACTGTAGCGAGTGCAAATACTGTTGGGATGTCGTCTTCGTCAAACCAGAGTATGCACTGTAGATGATGATCTGCCTCGTCAACTGCAATCTGACGAAACATTTTAGTTACGTCAGTAGCGAATAAATAGCGATGGCAGCGGATGCGAATAAGTACGTCACTGATGTCAACTTGTATCTTGGGACCCACATGAAGTATCTCGTTGACTGATACGCCGATGTTGTTTTCCATGATCAATTAAATACCACTCTGAGCTCGGTGGTAGTGCTCTGTTCTTTCAGGACCCCATGATGAGGCAACATGTAGCTGTTCGGTGGTAAATCCTTTAATTTTACTCGCCTCATGTGTCCCAAGTCTTCATATTCTTTCAAGAAATCGAAGTACAATTTCCTGTATACTGGATCCTTATCCAATCGGTTGCGAAAACGTAGTATAGCGTATTGTGCGGCTCGTAGCGAGTCACCCAGTTGACTTGGCGAAGATTTAAGCGGCAAGCGAACGACATATCGACCATCAGACTGTCTATAGTGTGTGTTGACGAAGTGTTGTTCACACTCGTCTTCTTCTTCAGTGTAGCGTGTAGCGAATTCTATCTGTGGCTCTTCTTGGTACCAAAACTTGCTCAGCAAGTCTTGTAGTTGGTCATCAACAATAACATGATGACCGTAAACTGTCAATTTCGATGTAGCGGTGTCCACAGACCCATAAATGATCCAGCCAAGCGTTGTTGACTGAGCGATTGGGTCAGTCTCGTTACCCTTCCTTATTTTAGCGTTGATTATGTGAGCAGCTGGTGCTGCACCCAGAATGATGTCAATAGGTCGTTATGTTAAGAAGTCTGGATCAGCGAGTTGAAGGCCAATTATATGCGGCCATTTCTTGATAGTTAGCGTGAATGACGGCAAGTTCACCGTCAATAGAGCAAGCACATGAGCTTGGATAGTAATAGAAGCGGAACTATGTAGCGAATGCAGCGACACCTGGCATGATCCAAGTGAATTTCCAGCTGACACATTACCAATCCCTCGTAATGGTATAGCTGCCTTGTTTAGCGGTATATCCAACTTCTTGATTAGCGAATGCGTCACAAAGGATAACTCCGATCCTTGATCAATAAGTACACGGGCAGTACATGTACTTCCTGATAGCGAATTCAACTTGACAAGCGCGGTAGCGAGTAAGAGATCAATTGATAGCGATTGTGTTAACTGAAAGCAGAAAGAGTTAGCAAATTCTGTCAAAGGTATCGAAATCGGAACTATTCGGTACCTTGGCGAGAAGCGGTGCCTCAATAAGCGAATTCATCGATGTAGCGTCCTAATGAATCGATGAGGTTAGTGCAGCGAATAATAAACCATTTCCAAGCGGTCGTGGAGGCATCCTTTTTTGACAAGAGTCCGTGAACTTTCTAGAATAGTAAGTTCAGCATCAATAGCGGGTGCACCTTGGGTAGCGAAAATGGCGTCGGTCAAGCGGGTAGACATATTGCGCATCGCGTCGATGCGTTGCATTTGTAAAGCGACTTGGGCTTCGGCGGCCATCTTGTTTCAACGTAGCACACAAAATGGACGCGGTAAGTGAAAACCGACGCTAAGTTTTCGATCGTAAATCTAATTGTCTTTATTACACCGGTGTGTAATTATGATCACCACGGGCAGCACTCTAGCAGTGCTCAGCAATGCCCACGGCACTTAGCGATTTCACTGCACAAAAACTGGTCACTCACTTTTTTTCTCACAATTTTTTTAGATGTTTTAATTTTAATAATTTCTAATTATTAAAACCCACACCAAATCCGGCTCGAAGGACCAAAATGTAAAGTAGAGGATGTACTAATTGGATCTGGTGCAGGTGTTGGTGATTTTAACAATCAAAAATTACTCAAGATTTATAAAATATAAAGTATAGATTTATTTACACTTATATACACTTAAATTGTAAGAATACTGTATAGCGAATGCGGCAATAATACTGGTAGCGAATGCAAACTTATTTATAAAAGCGAAGCGGTTTTAGAACACGAGGTGAACTGTTCAAAAGCACGTTGTGAATTATTGAAGAAAAATGTCGAAAAAAAAACCTCACAACGGTTTCTTTGTGACGTCAGAGCGGTAGACCAATCAGAAAATTAATAGCTGACGCTGACGAAATTTCAGCCAATAGCGAAAATCCACGTAGATTGTAGAAATCTTAAGCCAATGAGTGCGTTTCATGTCGCAACTCTTTTATTCAAAGTTGGAACTAATTATTCAAATGATGGAATTTCCTCATTGGCCAAGATTTCGCGCGTAAGTTCAAATAGCGAAGGTGCTGCTGACCTATTGGTGAGGCTCGGCGTTCTCAGGTGGTAGCGAATTGGGTCTTGACTGAACAATATTCAAAGACATTAATGTGACTACTAAATTATAAAATAATAGATTCATTTATTGTCTTAATTAAAGAAAATTTATTAAATCAAGGCAGCGGTCATGTGGCTCCTCGAGTGCTGAAAATGGGTAAAAATCGCGATTTCGGACCTTTAATTTCTTCTACAAAATTCAATTTTTGATCGATTGAGCTAAAAATTGGTTTGCAAGTACAAATTGATGCGCCAAGTCGAAAGAAAAAATCGCGTTTATTCTTCCAATAAGCCAAATTAAAAAATTATACGCTCTTTTGGCTTTAACTTTAATGACTAAAACCAAAAAAGCGAATAATTTGAATTATAAACTCTTCTGGTATTCAAAGTATTTATTCGATTTATAGCTTTACAATAAGTCTACAATATGATTGATAATAATAAAAAAAATCTGTCTATCGGTTGACCCTGCGGGCCAGCCCCAAAAATTCCCGCTGTTTTCGAGCTCCTTGAGCTCGAAAACATTGTTGGGAGTACATTTTCGAGCTCTTCGAGCTCGAAAATACTATTATATCCCATTCTTTTCGAAAAAACCGTTTGTAGCATTTCTTTCTCCCACGATATCTCACGAACGAATCGACCGATTTCGATGGTTGGGCGGCAATCGACGTGTTTTATTGAGTTCTAGAGCTGATCAAATTTTGAAATTGTTTGGTTAAGTCGTTTTAAAGATATTCGCAAAAAACCGTTTTTTGGCATTTCTTTTGCCCGCGATATTTCACGAACGAATCAACCGATTTTGATAGTTGAGGCGGCAATCGACGCGTTTTATTGAGTTCTAGAGCTGATTAGATTTTGAAGTCGATTGTTCGAGTCGTTTCTGAGAAATCAATAAAAAACTAAAAAAAAAAAAATTTCCGAAAATCGTCGATTTTTTTAGCGGGAAGTTAAAAATGTTCATAGACTCTTTTGGACTATATGACCAACACCAAAAGGGCGTATAAAAAATTATGACTCCTTTTGGAATTATTAACACGACATATTAGGTTCCATCTACAAAAAATACAAATTCATTAATAATAAGATAGAAAATGAAAAACACCACTTCATAACTAATTTACATTTGTTGTTCACCTTTAACATTTATTCCAGTTGCCCGTACTAAGTAAAGCTATACAATTCAATCAACGATGTAATCAATGAAACTTGAAGAAAATAATAATATCAAATAATTTCGCAAGAATTTAGAGAAGTTATCAAATATATAGTAAAATTATGTTGTCAAAATTATTAAATAAACAACTGTTATATCTATTGTTGTAAGTGACGTTTTTCTTTATTGTCCCATATATATTTTTTTATATTTTCCTTAGTTAAGCAGTGACAATAAATAAATCTATTATTTTATAATTTAGTAATAGTCACATTAATGTCTTTGAATATTTTTTTTACTTCTGGTTGCATTTCTATGATTTAAATTTAGATATTCGTCATTTAATGTGTTTAGTGCTTTATTTGTTATTGTTAATATATGTTCGATATATCAGCGTAATTAATTTTTTATTTTTTCATTAAGTTTTGGTAGTTAATGTTACGTACTATCTACTTGATGTTGAATAAATTTTTCATTTAAGGAATAACTTTGCTATCTATAAATAATCATTTTGAACCAGTTGTGAGGTAATGATTAGTCAGTGTTACATTTATATATAGCGCCATTTGTAAATCATAGATAATGGTCAGCTATCAGTTTGCAGTGAGTCGTCTTTTGACTTGAAAACGACGCCATCTATAACATTTTATGTTATTTTTTCCGAATAAATCAAAATATAATGTGCTAAAATGTGTCTGAAATCATACCAACTCTTTCTCAATATAGTCTCTTTCGATCATCAGATAATGTCATGTAACTTGTTCCTTAGTTTTAAACATATTGTCAGCAAAAAATTGAAAAAAACCAAGTCTTTAATGATTTTCTCGGATATTCCATATATTATTGCTCTGACCTAAGTCGAAACTCATTCAAATCTTGATTTTGATCACTGACATTGATTTTTGCCTCATACGTTCATGTACTTCAGTACATGTACTTCAGAGAACATAATCGAAAATAAAAATTTAAAAGCCGCTTCTTCATTAATGCTTTTTTGATTCTTAACTTTTAACCTCTAGCATAAAACGTTACTTGTTAGATCTTGAAAAGCTCATAAAAAAATGATTGCATGTAATAGCATTTTCGAGCTCGAAGAGCTATATTCACAGTGATGTTTTCAAGCTCCTTGAGCTCGAAAACAGCGGGAAGTTTCGGGGCTGGCCCGCAGGGCCAACCGACGCCCAGATTTTTTTTTTTAAATTTCGTACAATAAATTGTCGCTGAGATATCAGCCTTCAAACGAAAAATGATCCTTTTGAGTTTGATCATCGATATTGTAAGTACTAATGATCGCTTAGTACATTGAAGGGCGGCGTTAAAACTTGAATAAATTCCCTACAAGGCCCTTTCATCATTTTTTGAAAATATAATTTTTTTATTTTCAACATCCATTAGAAGTCAGTACAAAAAAAATCTGTCTATCGGTTGACCCTGCGGGCCAGCCCTAAAACTTCCTGCTGTTTTCGAGCTCCTTGAGCTCGAAAACACTTTGTATGTCGTTCTTTTCGAAAAAAATAGTTTTTTACCATTTTTTCTCCAACGATATCTCTCAAACGAATAAACCGATTGAGACGGTTGAGGTGGCAATCGAAGCGTTTTATCAAGTTCTAAAGCTGATCAAATTTAGGATTCGATTTATCGAGTCGTTTTTGAGAAATTTCAAAAAAATTAAAAAAAATTTTTTTTTTTTAATTCTTTTGACAACGGTTTCTCTTGAACGAATGAACCGATTTTGATGGTTGAGGTGGCATTCGACGTGGCTTATGAAGCTCTAGAGTCCAGTCGATTTTGAAATCAATCCATCAGCACATTAAAAGTTATCAAAAAAAACATTTTTGAAAAAATTTTATTTTTGGAATATCTCTGAACGAGCCCTACCGATCAAGCTCAATTTCTCACAGCAAGATATTGACAAGCCGCGTCGAATGACACCTTAAAGTTCAAAATCGATTCAACCGTTCGAAAGATACAGGTATTTACATACGTACGTACATACATACATACATACATACATACATACATACATACATACATAAATACATACATACACTCGTACATCATCTTGAAATTAGTCAGAATAGCTTCCTAGGACCTCAAAACGTCGACATCTGATGAAAATTAGATTTTCGTAAATTGGACCGAAACCAATAACTTCCCGAATTTCTGAAAATTTACAATTTTCTTAGCGGGAAGTTAAAAATGACTTTTTTGGTTTTTTAGTAAATTAACCGCTACTCTGCAAATATCGATAAAAAAAATTATGTTGCCAGGGACTTTTATAGCTTAATGTACCCCTAATAACTTTGCAAATTTTTTAATTGATCAATCGCGCCGTTTTTTGGGATGGATTGATCAAAGTTTTGCAAACCATTAAAGGAACAAGTTTTGTTCCTTTAATTGTGTAATCATAATCAAAATGAAAAAATGATTTATTTTCGACTTTTCTTAAATTTTTGCGTTCGTTACTTAGCAAATGCAAGAAAGAGACAAAAAAAAACTTCCAAAAAATGTCAAAAAAAATTTTTTGATCACAAAAAAACAAGTTGCAATTTTTATTTTCTTTGATTTTTTTGCAGCCCGTGGACTCTCTCAAAGAAAAGAAAAAATTTAGAAAATTTTTGTCTCGCGGTATTTCTCATGTTTGTGCAATGGCTGAAGGTCTAAAAAAAATTTGATGAAAATGCGTCGAAACTAGAGATTTCAAGCTACAAAACACCTTTTTTTATTTTTCGATACGATTATTTTTAACGAAGTTACAGCCTTGCAAAAAACACTAAAAAATTTCTAAAATTTTTCTGTTCCTTTAATTCATGGCATGAGTGTATTTTCCTCGATATACTGAAAATTACAGTCTTTATAAATCGATATTTTTTGACAAGCTGCCGAATAGCATAGATATGAAAGTTACAAACTAAAATGCATGGTTTTTATTATGTAACAGACCGTAGCCTCCATGAAAAAAATTTATAAAAATAGTATATTACACATCGAGGGAAGTAAAGTAAGAAATGTCTCAGATCACATGTAATTGTTGGCCGAGGCGAAGCCGAGGTCAACAAACATGTGATCTGAGGCTTTCTTATTTACTTCCCGAGGAGTGTATGCTATTTTTCTCCTCGACGGAGGCGGAAAGCGGCAACTTCGTTTTGCACAGCGGGACGAAAGTTGACGCTTTCCGCCCGTCGAGGAGAAAAAATATATGTATCAACATATATGTAATTATATATCTCAACATATATACAGCTATATACACTCACATATATATTAATCTATATGGAAACATATATATTTACATATATGCAAACATATATGTTTATATATTGAGGCAATGTGAATTGTCTTCGTCGTCCTCAGCCTTGCGGTTCCCGTTTTCACCCGTCTAGTGCCGTGGTCACATGACGAATTGTCACTCGCATAGTAAATAATATTAAGTTTAAATAATAAAACCAGTGTATTACACGGCGTTATTCCACGTGGTCACGGATTGCATACCCGGCGTTCCAACCAGGACTGCGTTTATTGTACCTTGCGGAAATTACTGTAAGTAAATTAATTTTTGTTACGATTGGCAATAAACTTGCGTAATTATAGAAAAATCAATCCTTTCACCCGAGTAGAATCCTGGCTAATGACGATGAGTTTAGAGCCAGTCACTAGCTCAGCGTTACTAGCTAGCAAGTTTAGCTAATAACGAGCTCACCGTTGGCTAATTTTTTTTTCAAGAATATTTTTAGCTCATCGATATCTCGTGAGTGAACAATATTTATTATTTATAGATGGCGCTGTACAAGAATGAAATCTTGACTCACCATTGCCTCACAGCTGGCTCAAAGTAACTGGTTATAGATGTCACTGTTTTCAAATAAAAAAATAGCTCACTATAAGCTAATAGCTGGCTTTTATCTATTATTTCTAGATGGCACTGTATTGAAATAAAACGCTGACTCATCATTACCTCACAGCTGGCTCAAAATAATTATTTATAGATAGGGTAGTTTTGAATTCAATGATGACTCACTGTAAACTCATTGCTGGCCACTATTTATTATTTACGGATAGTGATATATAAAAAGAATTTGCTGACTTGTGATTGGTTCTTTACCAGATTATATTTTTTTTTCAATATAACCAATTTATAATCAGATTAATAAGCATAAACTATATAAGAACGATTATCAACCTAACCTCAAATAAGTATAGACTGCGCTACATAAAAATATATTTGTTACTCACTAGTATCTCATGGTTGTTCAACAAAAATTAGTTGCAGATAGAGCTGTACAAAAAATAACATTTACCTAATCAGTATCTCATAGTTATCTCGTCGCTAATATTTACAGGTCGCGCTAAATAAAAATATAACTGTAACTCATCAGCATCTCATGTTTATCTCGTCAGTAATAGTTACAGATGGCGCTAGATAAAATTATAACTGTAACTCATCAGTATCTCATAGCTATCTCGTCGCTAATAGTTATAGATGGCACTACTTAAAAACATAACTGTAACTCATCAGCATCTCATGGTTGTCCAGTTAGCATTAGTTAGAGATGGAGCTGTATGAAGAATAAAATTCACCTTACCAGTATCTCATGGCTATTTCGTCGCTAATAGTTATAGATAGAGCTATATAAAAATATAATTGTAACTCATCAGCATCTCATGGTTGTCCAGCTGCTATTAGCTACCGATGGTGCCACATAAAAATATAAATGTAACTCACCAGTTTTTAATGGGTGTCTAGTAATTATTAGTTAAAGATGGAGTTGCTTAAAAAATAAATTTCACCTCACCAGTATCCTATAGTTCTCTAGTCGCTATTAGTTACAGATAGCACTACATAAAACAGATATGGATCATGAAATTGTAGTCGATTCCAACGAGCAGTAATAGCCTAGTGGATAACACGCGAGACTCATCATCCCGAAGATCCGGGTTCAACTCCCGTCACTGCCCAACTGGACATCACGGTTAATTCGATGATAAACTCATAAAAAAATTAATCTAAATAAACTCATAAAAAATTAATCTAAATAAACTCATAAAAAATTAATCTAAAGCCATACTCATAAAAATATGTCAAATATAGAAATATATATTTTGACATATATTTTTTTTGCATTAAATTGTATGTGCGCATATATGGTTACATATATGTGTAAATATATGTTTACGTATAAGACTGCATATATGTTTGCATATATTCTCATATATAAGTCACATATATTTGACATAATCGCCAACATATATTTGTACATATATGTTTATATATATGTAAGAATATATTTTTACATGAATTTTTACATATATACTAAATACACTAATTGAAAAAATTAAAGGATAAAAAAAAATTCCAAATTTTTGGGTGATTTTCAACAGGCCCTAACTTTGAGAGAAATAGTCGTACAAGAAATAAAAAGAAAGGAAATTGTAGCTCCAAGTGTCTACTTTTTGGATAAGAACTTCAAAATTTTTTAGCGTCAGCGGTTTTAGAGTAATCTTAGAAAAACCTGCGACAAAAAAATTTTCAAATTAAAAAAACTTTTTTTTTTGTCTTCGGACGTGGAAAAAATTTTTTTTGCTTAACCACTATAAAGATCGGATACCTTCATTATTCAGCTTTAATTTCTTTCTTTATGGACCTTGATACGTCCACTTCTCGCCAAGATATCGGTCTTCAAATGGAAAAGGATCCTTTTGTCATTGATTATCGATATCTCAGAAACCAATAATCGCTCAGAAAGTTAATGGTGGGTTTCGAAAACTTAAATAAATTCCCTTCAACGATTGGCCATTGCTTTTTCGAATAAAAAATTTTTTCCTATCGTCACATGAATTTAAAAATCAACAAAAAAAGAGCTTTTTGTGGTTTTTTGGAAAATCAAGCGCCGAAACGAAAATATTGTGGAAATCGATAATGTTAACTATGCATTTTACAGTTGAATATGTCCACAAAAACCCAATAAAGAGCCAGATCAATCCAACCAGCCGCTTATTTGTTTCACTCGATCAAATTTTTGAAGAAATTAAAGGGTCACGTTTTTTGCTCTGAAAAGCTCATAATAAATTTTTTTTTTTCTAATAACTTTAGAAAATTTACAAAACCAGCACCCAATCATTTTTAACACGTTTACGTCGCTGCATTCCGTGATTTTACTGATCTCTCGGTCAGTAAATTAAAAAAAATTTTTTTTTTTTAAATTTTGTTTTGAAAAAAAAATTTTTTCATTGTTGGAAATTTAAGCACTGTCTGCATTAAAATTGTGGACAAAGCTTCGAAAATTTTTTTTTTCCATCTTGTTAAAGATTATGAGCTTTTCAGAGCAAAAAACGTGACCCTTTAATTTCTTCAAAAATTTGATCGAGTGAAACAAATAAACGGCTGGTTGGATTGATCTGGCTCTTTATAGGGTTTTTGTGGACATATTCAACTGTAAAATGCACAGTTAACATTATCGATTTCCACAATATTTTCGTTTCAGCGCTTGATTTTCCAAAAAACCACAAAAAGCCCTTTTTTTGTTGCATTTTTAAATTCATGTGACGATAGGAAAAAATTTTTTTTTCGAAAAAGCAATGGCCAATCGTTGAAGGGAATTTATTTAAGTTTTCGAAACCCACCATTAACTTTCTGAGCGACCATTGGTTTTTGAGATATCGATAATCAATGACAAAAGGATCCTTTTCCATTTGAAGACCGATATCTCGGCGAGAAGTGGACGTATCAAGGTCCATAAAAAAAAAAATTAAAGCTGAATAATGAAGGTATCCGATGCTCATAGTGGTTAAGCAAAAAAAAATTTTTTCACGTCCGAAGACCAAAAAAAAAAAAAAATTTTTAATTTAAAAATTTTTTTGTCGCAGGTTTTTCTAAGATTACTCTAAAACCGCTGACGCTAAAAAATTTTGAAGTTCTTATCCAAAAAGTAGACACTTGGAGTTACAATTTCCTTTTTTTTTATTTCTTGTACGACTATTTCTCTCAAAGTTAGAGCCTGTTGAAAATCACCCAAAAATTTGGAATTTTTTTTTGATCCTTTGATTTTTTCCATTAGTGTATATAAACATATATGTACAAATATATGTTGGCGTATATGTAAAATACATGTGAATTATATATGAGAATATATGCAAACATATAGGCAGTCTTATACACAAACATATATTTACACATATATGTAACCATACATGCGCACATATATTTTAATGCAAAAAAAATGTATGTCAAAATATATATTTCTATATTTGACATTTATTTATGAGTATATTTTACACATTTGTATTTTTCCATGCGGGAACTTTTGGCCGATTTTCGTATATATTTTATATATTTTAAATATATTAAAAATATATCTTAGAATATATAAAAAATACATGTATAAAAATATACAAAAAATATATTTTTTTTATATTTAAAAATATACAAAAATTATATAAAAAATATATTTTTTATATAAACTTTTTATATTTCTTTTTCTATATTGTTAATTAACTTAATATTATATTGTTTGTATAATTTTTAACTTCCCGCTAAGAAAATTGGAAATTTTCAAAAATTCGGGAAGTTATTGGTTTCGGTCCGATTTGCAAAAACCAAATTTCTATCAGATTTTGACGTTTTGAGGTTCTAGAAAGCTATCCTGACTAATTTCACGATGATGTCCGAGTGTATGTATGTGTGTACGTACGTATGTATGTAAATATTCATAACTCTTGAACGGATGAACCGATTTTGATCTTTGAGGTGTCATTCGACGCGGCTTGTTAATATCTTAAAGCTGTAAAAATTTGAGCTTAATCGGTAGGGTGCGTTCGGAGATATTTCGAAAAGAAAATTTTTTCAAAAATGTTTTATTTGGATAACTTTTAATTTGCTCGATGGATTGATTTCAAAATCTAATCGGCTCTAAAACTTTATAAGCCGCGTCGAATGCCACCTCAACCATCAAAATCGGTTTATTCGTTCAAGAGAAACCGTTGACGAAAGAATTAAAAAAAAAATTTTTTTTTGGTTTTTCCGAAATTTCTCAAAAACGACTCCATAAATCAATTTCAAAATTTGAACAGCTTTAGAACTTGATAAAACACGTCGATTGCCACCTCAACCGTCTTAATCGATCAATTCGTTTATGAGATATCGTTGATTAAAAAAATAGTGAAAAACGTTTTTTTTCGGACATCTACAAAAAAATTGAATCATTCGATTTCAAAATCTGATCACCTCTAGAACTTAATAAAACTCGTTCATTGTCGCCTCAACCATCGAAATCGGCTAATTCGTTCGCGAGATATCGTTGGAGAAAGAAACGCTAAAAAATGTTTTTTTAGAAAACAATGGCAAACAAAAGCATTTTCAAGCTCGAAAATGTGTTCACAATAATAAGCGGGAAGCTTTGGGTCTGGCCCGCAGGGTTAACCGATAGACCGATTTTTTTATATTCTTTTTACTTAGGTTGTTGGTTGAATTAAAAATATATTTTTTATATTTTCATAATTATATTTTTTATAGGTGTAAAATATATTACTAACATATTTTTTTTATATTTTTAAATATAAGAAAAATATATTTTTATACATGTATTTTTTAGATATATATTTTTTTTTTTTGTATTTTATTTATTTAACGTCGCACAAACCATTTTAATATATTTAAAATATATAAAATATATACGAAAATCGGCCAAAAGTTAGCTATTTAAAATATATTTTTTATACATATTTATATATTTTTTATGTATTTTTAATGTATTTTTTTTATATGAGAAATATATTTTTTTTATAGATTTTTTTTATGGGGAAGTACGAAAAATATGTATAGTACCATATATTTTGCAATATATTGGACGTTACATACTGCAAAATATATAGAGTACCATATATTTTGCAATTTATCGGAAAACTTATATAAAAAATGACCATTATACTGTATATTAATAAATATACTACTTTCAATACAATATATCAATATACAATAAAATATACTAAGATATATATGCTAAACATACATAACAAAGTTACACAGAAAAAAAGGATTACTTGAACTAAGGAATTTACGTTCTTCCCATATTTTTTTTTGAATCAAGCTTACAATTTGTATTTGATTCAAATAACAACAAAATTTGGATTTAGAAGCTAATTTCTTTATTGAATAAATAACTATCTCGATTCAAGAATAGAATTATTCAGCTTGAAAAATTTTTGTTTTTGTTTAGAAACATTTTAGACTTATTTCAAGTATTTTTTTACTCAGTTTAAAGTATTTAGATTTTTGATTCCAGTATTTTTTTCTTGGCTTAATATAATTTAATTTTTGACACAAGCATTTTTTTTCTTGGTTTAAAATAATTCAATTATTGACTCAAGTATTTTTTTTCTTAGTTTAAAGGGTTTAAAGTGATTTGATTCTCGGCCCAAGTATTTTTTTCTGGGTTTAAAGTGATTCGATTCTCAGCCCAAGTATTATTTCTCTTGGTTTTTCAAGAAATAATTTTTCCTGTTTAAAAAAATTATTCAACTGTACGACTCATTTTATCCATCTGGGAGGGTTAAATGTCATTTTTTCCACCTTCGGTAAAGAAGGAATTTTAATTTTTTTGACGTATGATGGGACTCGAACCGACGACCCTTCGATTCAGAGTGGTTTAAGTCATGTACTTTAGACCACTCGGTCACCACACGCATTTGGAAATAAAAATTTATTCTGTTACTTAAAGCTATTCAGTATTATATATATTCAAGACTAAGCTAAAAAAAAATTCCTTTATTGAACAATAAAAATTTGAAAGAGTTCTATATTTATAATAAAAAAAATTTAGCCTTCATTTTTAAACCATCAAGTTTTCTTAATTTAAGAATATTTTATTTCAAATTAAAAAAAAAAAAAAACAAATATAGTTTCACTCGGAAATTCCTTAAATAGCTGAATTTATAATAAATAAAATACATATGTGCCCAAATATTTTCTAAACTTACAAATAATTATAACATTTATGAAATAATTATTATTATCTTGCTTTTTAAATTTTATCTACTTAACCTTATAACGTGGACAAAATTTTCATTTCTTGTGCAGGAGCGACAAAGATAGAGTAGTGAGAAAAGAGTGGGAGAACCTTTGCGTGAAACCAAGAGAAAACTTACTTGGCTTAAGCTCGCAGTACTCTTGGTTCGAAATTTGTATTTTAATTCAAGTTATCACTGTTTATTGACTCAAAACATCGCATCCCTCGCAAATTTGAATCACGGTGGAAACACGGTGGGTTTGTTCCATTTTACCACTGTGATTACGCGGTGTATCCACCGTGATTCCACGGTGGCTTGACCACTGTGTATACACGGTGTTTCCACTGTAATTACGGGGTGGATACACCGTGGAACCACGGTGGTGAAATAGTACAAAGCCACCGTGGAATCACGGTGGATACACCGCGTAATCACAGTGGAAACACCGTGTATACACAGTGGTCAAGCCACCGTGGAATCATGGTAGATACACCGTGTAATCACAGTAGATATACTGTGTGTACCCGGTGGTGAAGTGGAACAAACCCACCGTGTAACCATGGTGGATCCACGGTGTTTACACTTCCACGGTGTTTCCACCGTGATTCAAATCTGCGAGGGATTACTTTATTCAAGATTGTAACTTTCTTGTACTGAACATTTATATTTTTTGGTTAAAGTAACAATCATATTACAGTAAGGAACAATATTTATTAAATCAAAAAATTTTAATTATTTAATTAAGTAACTCAACTGTTGAATCAATCTTTGAAGATATATTGAGTCAAAAATATTTTTTCTTTGTTGAAGATTTAAAATCCAAGGAATTTTTTTACTTCCGTCAAGAAAATCTCGGTTTTCATTCCATGCCCTCAAAAGTTTCTTGGCTCAAGAAAAATTTCTTTGAGCCAAATAATTTTTTTTTCTGTGTATATTGATAAATGTATAATTAATGTACTGTAGCAATATATTTTTTCCAATACATTATCATATATTAATACGGCAAAAATATAAATATTATTTTAAATATTCTCAAATATATCACATTATAATATTCATATATTTTGAAGTATAGGTTTTCACATATAAAATTTTATCGTGTGGGTGGGCACATTCAATTTTAATATTGAATTGTGCCACGAAAACGTGAAGAATTAAAGAATATTTTAATGATATGGAACAGGGTAAAATAGGTTTCCATGACTATTTATCAATATCTAAATTTGGATTTGTCCACGGTCGATAACGGGTCCTAATTATAACCTGGTTTAGTAAATTAAGTGATTCGACATGTCACCGGGTGTCGCTAATCAGTGAGACCCGAACATCCGTTCCTCTCTTTAGCTAATTAAGTTAGTAGGGATGAGTTTTCCGGGGGTGAATCAAAGAGACCCGAATTGAAGAGTTATAAGGGAGTGCAGTACCAAAAATCGGGAAAGTCGAGTCGGACGACTAAAGGCGATGGACGCCTAAGTGAAGATCAGAGTTAGTGGACGACTAGAGTGATCAGACACATTTTAATACAAGGTAATTATCGAAGTCTACGTTCGCTTCACGTGGAACGAGGCGATACATTTTATAATTTAACATCTTTATTACCAGGCTCTCCAGAGGCCATTCGCTTAAGTAATTATATAACATCCTAATGCGTACTGACCATTGGCGCAAAGAGGCAATAAATTAAGGAGCGAGAAGTTATTGAGGCAACGGAAAACCGGGAAAATTCGAAGATATCAACATCAGCTACTGAACCACACCCGACGGCTGAACATCCGCTGAATCCATCAAGTGTTGCTGAAATTATATTTGGAGGTAAATTATAATTAATTAAGGTCCTCGATTAATTTCATTAATTGGCCGAATTAATTATAATTAATTATTTAATATCTTTCCGTTGGTCTCGCGTAAATAACCTGGTAGTCTCAGGCCCGTTAGCCGTTTCAACCACGCGTTAATTCTCGTGTTCTCGAAAGTTCTGTCGCGTCTCGTTTTGCCGCCATAATTCGTCTGTAACTCTGAATTATTTTATTCGAGGTCCTTTCGACCGGAATGAAATAATTTTCCGCGTAAATAGTCTTGAAAGTCTCAATAAAATTCTCATGGTATCAATAAATTAATTCAGGCTGGAATTTATTCCAGTTGCCGAATTATTGAATTAATTTATTCAATTAACGTCAGCAAAATTCAGGACCCAAATGACGCCAACTCAATGGCCGAATTTCTAGTCAAATCGTAACGTAATTCTAGTCGTAACTTAATTATAAATTAATATTAAGTTAATTGATTAAAATATCTAAATAAAATAAAGTTCAAAAAAGACGCTAGAATTATGATAAATTGTCATTGAGTAAAATGGAAAAAAAACAGATTATTTTAGTGTGAAGTAAATTAATATATAAAAATAGTGGCAGATTAATTAGTGGAAAATTATTGGTGAAAATTATAGGAAAAATTAATGAATTAATACTTAATTTAACAACAAATTAAATAATTAATAAATGTACAATCAGTGAGTTGAACGAATTATTAAAATTGTAATCGGAATGAATCAATGTGGAAATTTTATATTTGAAATTTAGTTTTGAGAATTAGAGTCATAAAATTTTGGGTGAAAAGATTGTGATGATATTAAATGTACAAAAGAAAGTAAAGTCTTAAATAGAGTCAATTTAATGTCAAATAAGTGAACTGTGTCTGTGATGTAGGTCCGGTGGACAAAAATTAAGTTAGGGTTAAGATTATGTCCAATGGACAATAGAATTAAGATATCTGCGGGTTAACGTCCTGTGGACGGTTTTTTAAAGGTAAAATTTAAGGAAAATAAGGTTTAACGTCCGGTGGACGGTTTTTTTTAACGAGAGTGTGTGTGAGTGTATTACGTCCAGAAGACGCTTAAAATACGTGTGTGTGTGTGGTAGTGTGGAAAAACGTCTAGGAGACGAATTTAGTTTGTCATAAGGTATCGTCCGGGCGACGAGATAAAAATGTAGTTTGTCATAAGGTTATTAGTTGTTAATAAAAGGAAAAATAAATATAAAAGAAAGGTACTTTATTGATAAGAATTGAAATTAAAGTTTTAAATAAATTTATTTCAGCCTGTTCATCATTCCTCTCCTCTCTCACAAAATAAAATTTACAAACGACCCTGATTTCTAAATAAAATTTAGACAACATCCGGCTCTGGAAGGCCAAGTCCATCTTCCAGTGGCGCCCTAACATTCGTCTATAATACTTAGGTGCGACCAGACTTTGCAAGCTAAACACTCTGTGATAGATATTTACCGGTTAAAGCGAAGAATTTAAATATTTTGAAAATATTTTACCGCGAATAAGCGCGAAGATTTTATAAATAAATTTATATTTTATTTTACCGCGAAATACGCGAAAAGATTATAATAAAATTATATTTTATTTAAGCTACGCCGATTTTGAAACAACGAATCGTACTACAATAAATAAATAAATCAATCAGAATCATATTTTATATCTGCGAGAATGCATCGTAAATGAGTGTCCTGTGTTACTGCTGCAAAACTTGACACTTCACCTAAACCTGTTTAGGGTAAGATTTTAACCATTGTAATCATTATTTAGTATTTTATAATATATTTTGGAACTAATTGTGATCTATATGCATGAAATATTTTATTTTACATCGACTATTTTGAATGTTACCATTTGTAACCCTTTTGTATTTTAAGTACGTTTAAACCTCAATAAATAATTACTCGTAAATATAAATGTTTGAAAAACATTATTTCACAGACCATTGTGCTTTAACAATAAGATACTAGCTTCACGAGGCTTTTCGGCAGCCCACCTTCCCCTTATCCCTTATTTTCTAGCTGTTTAGCCACTGAGTCCGATAGTGCATAGTAGGGGGTGCTCTTACATTTACCGCTCGACGATTGATTGTGAAATTAAGTCAGTCATTTGGATAACGGTGGCCAGGCATACAAACTGGACCTTAGTCAATATAAGTACCATTTTATTCAATCCTTTTATACGAAATTAGTATTTACGCCCATCACGATTTCCAATCGTGACATTCGTAAAATTTTGAAATCTACCGAACTGCCTCCACAGATTAATTTGGCCCATTCTTTTTTAAAAATAATACCAATCGATTGCTCATCAAATTATTTCGTTTCGTTTAAAAAATGGTGTCTTAGTTTATTCCACTCTTTTCTATAAATAATTTTAGTTTACGACTATTACCTAAGCATCCATTTCCCAAAAAAAGTTCTAAATGAGCATGATAAAAAGCTTGAGGCCAGTTACTCCATCTTCCTGTCTCTTTGTGAATGAGAACCCGCAAGGCAAAAGGAATGCAGAAAAGAATTGCCAATAATGCTGCCGCCGAGTATCCTATAAAGATAATATAAAACTTAAACAAATATTTATATAATTAGTACATGAATCGAATTTTCAAGATAGACTGCATGTAACTAAAACAGAAAATTAGAAAGCTTTAAAT
This sequence comes from Microplitis mediator, assembly GCF_029852145.1. Lineage (NCBI taxonomy): Eukaryota > Metazoa > Arthropoda > Insecta > Hymenoptera > Braconidae > Microplitis > Microplitis mediator. Next base: position 11,414,664 of record NC_079969.1, on the reverse strand, counting down.
TTTTTTTATCAATTAACTGTATTGTCACAACATTTCATTATATTCTACTTATATTTTCTACACTGATGCAAAAAATTAAAGGAGCAGAAAAATTTTAAAAATTTTTTCGTGATTTTTAGAAGCGTATTATTGTGTACTTCAAGAATAAAAATTGTCAAAACTTGCTTGATAATTCCTAATTAATCATTATTAATTAGTTTTTCGAATATATCGATTTGACGTTTTTTTGGCAACTGATATTTGACCGTACAGTTATTTTGTCACGGTTGCTTCGTCAACTGATTTAGTTTTTCGGGTAAATTTTATTGCGCGGATATTGTGTCATGTGGTTATTTTGTTGCGGATATTTTGTTACGGAACCCTTATGATTAGTCGATTAAATTAACCGTTTAAAAGATATTCATCGTCAAACCTCAATGCAGACTAATTTTAACAATTTTTGATTAATAATTCGAATAATTTCAATTCAATTTATGAGTTTCGGGGAAATTCGTAGAAATCTAAGTTTCTGTGAACAGATAAATGTTTTAAACTTTTTTTACAGTTTTTTTTTTAATCCTAAGCATGTTGGGGTACATTGGAACAAAAAAATTATTGCATTTTTTTTAACTTAGTCAGTGATTCATTAATTTTCGAGTAAATAACGTTTTTGTGACAAATTTAATATAAAAAGTATCGATCTAGAAGAAAAAAACACTTTTAATTTGTCATAAAAAAGTTTTTTTCATTTAATTATTAACAGAGATATAATTTTCAACATTTTTAACATAATCGTACATTTCTACTGAACAAAATTTTCTTTATTGCAGTTCGGGTATTTTTCGCGATGTTCTTTTATAACTTGCAATAAATATTGTAATTGTTCTTCATTTTTTGTCAAGCATTGGTTATACTCATTGACTAATGCGGCAGCTCGCTCTGCCGAATCATTAACAACTTTCAATTGATCGAAGTATCCTTTATTTTCATTATAACTGTCATTAGTAGGCCACAATTCAATGTCTATATCAAAAAAATCAGTCGGTAGATCAAAGATTTTATAGAGATTCAAGGACTTTCTAGAAACAAAGTCACTCAGATTTTTTTGCATTAATAAATTCAAATCGTTTTTACTAATTATTAATCTTCTAGCTTTGCAATCTGTACCTTCACGAGTCTTAACAGCTTCAACAATATTTTTTTTTTCATCTCCAATGGAACAGTATCATCAAATAATGATAAAATAGCAAGTCCATTACTTAAGTACCATAAATGCAAAATAATTTTCTCACAAGTAGCAGCAGAAATCAAAGGATTGATTCGCTTGTACTCAATTAAATTTTTCAAAAACTGTAAGTCATGGTGAGCAGTGGTAGTCGCAGAAGTTGATGAAAACCAAGCTTTTAAATACAGTACAACTATAAAAATACTAAATTGCCGAAGACCATGCAATTCTTTATTAGAGAGTCTAAATTCGTCTCTAAACATAAACATTTTTAGACTGTAAATTCCCTTTGCCATCCACCTAGCATGATGAACTGCACCAGGACGTTTGAAATAAACTTTGCCTTGAGGCATTTCCCCAAGGAAAATCAACGACAATTCAAAAAATTCTTTATAGTCATCTCGGGGTCGCAGTAACTATCAAAAGCAATTAAATATTTGTCAGAAACAAGAAAATTTTTATTCTTAAAATTGCAGTTAAATCATACCTGTAAGGATTGTGTAATAAAACTAGATATTTCATGTTTTTGATGCGAAACAAAATCATCAACAATATTATCTTCAATACCAGATTTATAATTAGTTTTATCTATTTGGTCCCATGCGTTTTTAAATCTTCCTAACATTGGTACATTTGGCCCGGATGTCACTGGCCAATATACTTCAAATGCACTCTTCAATATGATCTCAAATATGTGATGACGACATGGTAACCAAATTAAATCTTTTCCCAATCTCTTTTCAATTGCCTCACATATACCGTTGTGAATTCCTGTATAGTAAAAATAGATGTTTATCGATAAATTTATAAATTGAACATTTTAGAAAAATTTTTGTAAATTATATTTAAGATCTAAACGATTAATGAATTCTAAACAATTAGTTGATTTTAAAAAACGTAATTCAGTACCCGGGAAAAAATGTTTTTATAAAATTTTATAAAATAATATAAAATTTTATACAATTTTATAAAATTTTGTAAGATTTTATAAGATTTTACAGCAAAATTTTATAAAAATTCATACAATTTTATAAAATTTTATAATATTTTATACAATTTTATAAACTCTTCAAAAATTTTATAAAATCTTCTAAAATTTTATAAAGTAAGATCTGAGTAAGGAACGTAATAAATAAATGTAATTTTATAAAATTGTATGACATTTTATAAAATTGTATAAAATATAACAAAATTTTATAAAGTTTTACACAATTGTATAAAATTATATAAAATTTTATATAATTTTATAAGACTGTACAGCGAAATTTTATAGAATTTCATATAATTTTATATAATTTTATCAAATTTCATAGAATTTTATAAAATTTTATAAAATTTTATATGGTAAGATCTTAAAAGGGAAGTCATAATTAGATAAAATTTTATATAATTGTACGAAATTTTATAAGATTTTATGAAATTGTATAAACTTTTATACCATTTCATAAAATTATATAAATTTTTATACAATCTTATAAAATTTTATAAAGTAAGATCTTAGTGAGGGAAATAATAATTAAATGGAATTTGATATAATTGTATGAAATTTTATAAAGTTTTATACGATTTCATAAAATTATATAAAATTTTATACAATCTTATACAATTTTATATAGTTTTATAAAGTAAGTCCTTAGAAGAGAAGTAATATTTAGATGAAATTTTATAAAATATGATAAAGTTGTATACGATTTCATAAAATTATATAAAATTTTATACAATCTTATCCAATTTTATATAATTTTATGAAGTAAGTCCTTAGAAGAGAAGTAATATTTAGATGAAATTTTATAAAATTTTATAAAGTTGTATACGATTTCATAAAATTATATGCGATCTTATAAAATCTTATACAAATTTATACAATTTTATAAAGTAAGATCTCAAAAGGGGAGTAATAATTAGATAAAATTTTATATAATTGTATGAAATTTTATAAAATTATATAATATTTCATAAAACTTTAGAGAACTTGATGCCACTATCGCATCTAGTGTAGGGTAGCATTTTGTATAATTTGATAAAATGTCACACAATTTTATAACGTTTATTACAAATTATTATAAAAATTGTTAGAAATTCAAAGTAAATAAATAAAATTTTCAATGGCCATAAAAAAAAAAAATTCCATTTTTGCGGGCAAAATATGGTGATAAACAAATATGAAAATTATATTATAAAAAATATAATTGATTACCTAAATATATGCAGGGTACCCCTAGAAAAATGTAAAAAAAAAAAAAATTCTGAATATTGAATAAGTTTGATTTTATTAAAATTTTTTGTAAGTTATTTACATTAAGGAAAATTATATTTTACACAATTATTGGATGCAAAGGAAGATAAAAAAGTTTTTAATAGTTTTTATCATAATACAAAAGTCTTTAACATTTTTCGACCGGCACTAGATTCTTGAAAAAGTTTAACGAAAAAAATTCGAAATAATGCTCAATTATATTTACAAAAGTAATTTTGGGATGGTTATAATAGATTTAAAAAAAAAAAATTTTTTTTTATAAAATTTTAGGAGTACCTCGTTTCGCCTACCCCCGCCACCCCTTTCTCTTACATATTTATATATATATTACATAATGTGATAATTTTGAATTTAATGTTTTTAAACTTTTATTTTGTCAACTAGCAATTCAAATTAAATCGTCGTTACTCAAGAAAAAGTTCAAAGGTTTCGTCATTAATTCACAAATAAAAATCATGAAAAATCAATAAATTTAATTAATTTTAAAATTTTATGTCCATTAAACAGTCGATAGTTGAATTATTCAAATCTTTTTTTTATATATAATTATACATTAAACTATGAAATATGGCTGATAAGTATTCATGAGTAATCATAAATACAGCCATGAATATTTCTTAGCTACAAGTGACCAATAGACGAGCGGAGCAGACTACGATTCTTCAATAACAAAAGTTAAGCAGCATCGAGGTTGGCCATTAATTGGATGGGTGACCCGTCCCGGAAAAAAAAATCATTTTATAAAACTTTATAAAATTTTATAAAATTTTACAAAATTTTATAAAACTTTATACTGAAAATGGCCTGGTAAAATTTTATGAAATTTTACAAAGTTTCATAAAATTTTATAAATTTTTATAAAACTTCATAAAATTTGATAAAACTTTATAAAATTTGATATAATTTTACCAGGCCATTTTCAGTATAAAATTTTATAAAATTTTGTAAAATGTTAGTACTAAAATTTTGTAAAATTTTATAAAATTTTACAAAATTTTATAAAAACATTTTTTCCCGGGTAAGCAAATAAAAAAAAAATTAATCTAGAACAATAAAAATTGAATATTTTTTTTTAAAATTAGATCATCAGTGATAAGTTACCCGTATTAACAACTGTCGTGTCAAAACACATCCTCTTAACATAATGAATAATACCCCATTCAATTGTTGATAAAATGACTGATGCTTAATTCTCTGCCATCCCAGAATTCATTTTTGGAACCCCAAGTAACTGTTCGGTACCAAATGCAGTTAAAAAAATCGGTCTGCCAGCCCCAAAACTTCCCGCTGTTTTCGAGCTCGCTGAGCTCGAAAACATTATTGTGAATATATTTTCGAGCTCTTCGAGCTCGCAAATACTTTTGTATGCCATTGTTTTGTAAAAAATCATTTTTTAGCATTTCTTTCTTCCACGATATCTCGCGAACGAATTAACCGATTTTGATGGTTGAGGTGGCAATCGACGCGTTTTATCAAGTTCTAAAGCTGGTCGAATTTTGAAATTGATTTATTCAGCCGTTTTTGAGAAATTTCAAAAAAACCAAGGAAAAAATTTCTTTTGAATTCTTTCGTCAACGGTTTCTCTTGAACGAATGAACCGATTTTGATGGTTGAGGTGGCATTCGACGCGGCTTATAGAGTTCTAGAGCTGATTAGATTTTGGAATCAATCCATCGAGCAAATTGGAAGTTATCCAAATAAAACATTTTTAAAAAAATTTTATTTTTGAAATATCTCTGAACGCACCCTACCGATTAAGTTCAAATTTCTACGGCCTCAAGACATTAACAAGCCGCGTCGAATGACACCTCAACGATCAAAATCGGTTCATCCGTTCAAGAGTTATGAATATTTACATACATACATACGTACGTACGTACGTACGTACACACATACATACACTCGGACATCATCGTGAAATTAGTCAGGATAGCTTCCTAGGACCTCGAAACGTCGACATCTGATGGAAATTCGATTTTCGTAAATCGGACCGAAACCAATAACTTCCCGAATTTTTGAAAATTTACAATTTTCTTAGCGGGAAGTTAAAAAAGGCCATTCGGCAGCCGAAATGGAAGGTAGATTTTCCAATTAATCTATATTACAATTTTAATACATACATATCTTGCAATACATGTTAGTGTATAGTCATGATATGAAATTATGCTCGTTTTCTAAGAGTGAGGGTAAAAAAGGACAAGGACGATTTTCGATCGAGAACTTCAGATAGTTGATTTGACAAAACATTATATTGGTAATGTACCAAACTAACCTTCACGTAAACAAAGTATAGAAAATTTAATTAGTATGAGATCATAATTGTAATTGCTATTACGATGGCAAGATCAGATATAATTATAGGACTACAGGTACGATTGAAACATCATAAATAATAAAAGAAATACTTTTAAAATATAAAATAACTGTGAAATTTACAGGTTGTTTTGTTCACAATAAAATACAACTGACAAAATTGTATTATAATGGGAAATACATAAGCTATGTGGAATAAAAACCATATTTTCAACATTTTTTGATTCCATTAAAACTTTCAAGGCTATCAAATTATTCGAAAAAATGGTCAAAATATAAAGTTTAAGGTCATAAATCAAAGCTTATTAGTCAAGCTTTAAAATAGTTTTTACAGAAATTATCTATGAGTTTTAGTTTTAAAGTTATATGAACTTTAAAAGTGAATAAAAACTGATTTTTTCAAAAAATCGTAAAAATTTCAAACAGCCATAACTTCAAAACTATTCTAATGATTCAGCCCATCTTTGAACTTGATCAAGATAATCGCCTATAGAATAAGTGTAAGAAATTCAATAAGATCCGATAAGAACTGTAGGTGCTATCGCAATGACAAAACCAGTGATAACCATAGGGAGTAGAGGTACATTTGATACATCATAAGTAATAAAAGAAATACTTTTAAAATATAAAATAGCAGTGAAATTTACAGGTTTTTTTGTGCCCAATAAAATAAAACGGACGAAACTGGATTATAAGGGGACATGCATAAGTTATGTGGAATGAAAACCATATTTTCAACATATTTTGATTCCATTCAAATTTTCAAGGCCATCAAATTATTGAAAGAAATGGTCAAAACATGAACTTGAGGTAAAAAATTAAAGCTTATTAAACAAGCTTTCAGATACTTTTTACGGAAATTGTCTATGAGTATTAGTTTTAGAATTATTTGAACTAAAAAGTGGATAAAAACTGATTTTTTCGAGAAATCATGAAAATTTCAAACAGTTATAACTTCTGAACTAATCAACCGATTTTGCCCATCTTTGAACTTAACCGTGATAATTGCCCATAGAATATGTGTGAAAAATTTCATTAAGATATGATAAGAATTGTAGGCGTAATCGTGTCCTCAAAAATGCGTTATATATCATATATATATGTATATATATATATACATACATATATAAATTTTTTAACGGATGGTATTTTCGAACCCTACTCAACTAATTATGATAGGTTGTGACAAAATTCCTTGAAAAATCGACCACGAGGACAAATGCAATAGATAGATTTTAGAAAAATCTACCTAAAACTGGTAGCCGTTCCACAGATTTTGATCCAACAAGATCATTTATCATTTTACTGTCCCAACGCACGACGTATTTATCGTGTGTTTTAAAGTTATTCTTTAGCCATTTAGCAATGTCTTCTCTTAAAAGCATACAATTACGTTGAATTGTTTTATAACTAAGCGTTGTATCTTCAATTTTTATATCAACAGCTAATAAAATAGGAGCAATAATGAACATCGCATTTCTACTGCTGACATTAGCTCTATCAAGTGCAAAAATGACTTCAGGAGTTAAAACATCTATTTTTATATGTTTTGTCGGTATTTGAGGTTCATACTCTAAAACAGATCCAAAATTTGTAACTCCACTTAATGTATACATTAAGAATGACTCTGATTTTTCACTGGAAAAAATCGCATGACTGGTGGATGGTTGATATAAATCTGGAAAAAAAGTTTTTTATTAGCAATTATAAATTAGAAAAATAATATACTCGATTATCTACAATTAATTAGGAAAATTATACACTACTACCTGAATTTATAATAATAAGATGTCGTCGATACTTACTGCTGTCGTCTATTTCCATCATATTTACGGTTAAGTATGGGGCTGGTTCATTTTTAGAAAAAACTTCTTTTCGAGTACCGGATATTTGATTCAAATACAACTTTTTAACATTGTCATCAAGCACTTTTAAAGATTTTTCATTTACAATGTCAAATAGCTTTTGAAGTTCAGTTTGAAATTTCTTTTCATTTGGGTTTTGTGCTGATTTCTTTTTTTTTTTTATTTTTTGTAATTTTAGCCATTGTTTATGATAGCGAAGAATTTTTTTGACTGCATGAGGATTTCCAGTAGTTGGAATTTGAGTTTCTTTTCACAATTCAATACCTCGGTCAGCTGAATTTTTAGCACTTTGTTTGAATGAACACTTTAAAACTTTCAGTTGATAGAAAAACACTTTCATAACCTCTTTCACTGTTGGTAGTTTACGTTCGAAAATTTTTGGCATAGGTACACCGATCAAACGAATTCCTTCAGTCATTGTAGCCCAATGAACGATAAATAAATTTATATGGTGACTATAAGACTTATTTGAAATAAATTGTTTCATCAGGTATGCAAGATGATGACATTTAGGAACACTGAAAATGAACTATGATTGCCCAGATAGCAAAATGACATCTTGATGAGTTCTGAATGAGTTCCTATTTATGATTTGGACGTCTTAAAAACATGTTAAAGAAGTCTTTAAGAAGTTCTCAAGATGTCGAATGCGCCACCTAGCGAACTCAGTAAGACGTCTTTAAAAAGAGTTCTTCTTTCTGACTCCGCAAATAAGACTTCATAATGAACTTACCATGACGTCTTGAAGAGTTCCTAATTTTGACTTCAGTTTGACTTCAAAAAAGTTAAAAAAAGAATACACTTCTTGAAGACTCCTTCAAAAATACGTCGTAAAGCAGTAATTCTGACTTGAATTCTGTCTGGGTGGTAGATACGGGTAGATACTAAAGATAAGTTGAGAATAGGAAACATAGGCGGCGTTAGTTTTACAAGACAAACAAAAGAAGCGATGGGATTCAAAACAAAAATCCCCTCGAATAAAAAATTTTATGTATATTTTGTGGAAAAAAGTTTCAAAATACACTGAACAAACGCCATGAAAATAATTAACAACACGGTCGGGATTTCTAATTAATAAAGATAAAATTTATGAAAATATTATAAAAATAAGAAATCACCAATAAATTTTCGAACAGAGAACTTCTATAGCAGTTACTTTCACGACAGAAACTCAGATTTTTACGAATTTCCCCGAAACTCATAAATTGAATTGAAATTGTTCGAATTACAATTATCCAAAAAATTAAAGGAACAAAAAAATTTTATAAATTTTTTAGTGATTTTCGGAAGGCTGTATTTTCGTGAAAAATGATCGTATCGAAAAAATGAAAAAAGCAAATTGAAGCTTGAAATCTCTCGTTTAAAGATTTTCCAGCAAAATATTTTTTTGAGCCACGGTTTTTGCGGAATCATAAGAAAAAGGTCGAGACAAAATTTTTCTAAATTTTTTGGTTTTGTTTTTTAGGTCTATGGGGCCGGGAAAAATTTTTTTAAAATAAGGAATTGATGGCACGTTTAGGAAATTTATTCAGCTACCATTTGCTTCTTTTTGTTTCTCTGTATGACAATTTGCTGCTGAGATATTAGCCTTCAAATGAAAAAGGATCCTTTTGTCTTTGATTATTGATATCTCAGCAAATAATGGTCACACAGTAATTAAAAGGGCAGTTTGAGAAACTTGAATAAATTCCTTACGAGCTCCATTTTCGATTTTTAAAAAAAAAAATTTTTTTTTATCCTTGACATCCATTTGAAAAACCCACAAAAATGGCCATTTTCTGGTTTTTTAGTCAACTCATCGCTACTCTGGAAATATTGATTAAAAGAATAATGTTGCCAGGTTATTTTACAGCTTAATGTACCCCTAAAAACCCTGGAAATTTTCAGAGTGATCCATTGAACCGTTTGTCCGGGCCGATTGCTCATAGTTTTACAAAACAATTAAAGGAACAAAACTTGTTCCTTAATTTGTGTACTTATTACCAAAATGAAAAAATCCATTTTTTTCGGATTTTCTTCCATTTAGGCGTTAGTTATTCAGTAAATGTAAGGTAAAGAGAAAAAAATAAAAATTTTCCGAAAAACGAGATAAAACAAGAATTTTTCGACCTTTTTTTTTACGTTTTATTCGGTTTTTTTTTTTTTATTTCGTTTTCCAGAAAATTTTTTTTATTTTCTTTTTACCTTACATTTACGGAATAACTAACGCAAAAATGAAAGAAAATCATAATTTTGATGGCTCAAAACTGACGCAATCGGCCAGTACACGTTGCTGTGCAAATAGTATACCATCGATAGTCGGAGTTATTAATTTATTGCTTGTTTTAGTTTTGATCAAATTGACCTGACTGAAAAGTCTCTCAGAGTCAGCATTTGCATGAGGCAAAAAAATGATGTCAAGAATAAACTTAGCAAGATTTTTAAATGTAAGACTCGATCGCCGTGATCACACATTAATGGCTTTACCCAAAATACATCAACATCATCGTCCAAATTCATATCTTCCGGAATTTTGAAAAAAGGCAGGTGTCTGCACTCATTGTCAATATCTTGTCGTAATATGGCTTTTGCTGGACTCGGATTTGATACAAGTTGTAGAACTGGGTCACTGAAATCAAATATCTTTTTAGTAGATTTCATAAAAATCTAACTATTGTATTTGTCCTCATGATGGAATTTTCGAAAAATTTTGCTACCTCTAAACTCAGTTCGACGAGCTGAATCAGGAAATACATTTGGTTCGAAAGTTTATATATCTATTTATATATATATATTATAACGCAAAAATTATACGTTAACCTTTGCGCTACAACTTCGTTCTCTGTCCTTAGCCTCCAGTCTACTAATAGGGCGCCAGGTAATTTTTATCACTGGAATCACTAAACCAGTAAATTACGAAAATTTTAATAATTTTTGATCTGTGGAATTATTTCATAAACCACGCATAAATAAGGTGGATAATTTTTGATCTGTGGAATTATCACCAAAACCACGCAGAAATAAAATTCAAAACTAAAACTAAAATGTTCAAAACTTAATAGCAAAACAAGACAGAGGCTGGAGCACTAAAAACAGAGTTACGGTATGCCGTGGTGTCGCTCAGTGTGTAGGTTTATGGAGAGAGGGGGTGGTCCGGGTTAAATCATCCCAAACTCGTGTAAATTATCAACTGGTTTGCAATTTTTATTTAACATTAAAACAAAACAAATACTAGGGCATAATACAAATAATCTTACTCTCTATAACAAAATACTGAATCCGAAAAATACAACGATCCGGTAAATCCGGACGGCAACTTGGCATCTAAATGATGCGCGTCAAAACCTTATAACTAAATTAAATAAAAATAATTAATTAAAATAAATTAAATAACTGGAGCCAGCCGATACTCAAATAGTACTCGGTGAACGAGAACCATAATCTTAAATTCATTACTCTAGATATTTTCTTTAACAAAATCGTACGACTAACGTACCAGGATCTCACTTTGACGTTAATTAGGCAATAATTAACTTACTGACTAACATATTCCTTATAATTATTTTATAAAAATAATTTTAACTATAGATCGCGAACATGACTCTAAACTGTAACTACTCTCTCATACTTTTCACAGATCTTACATCTTTTCTTTAACTGAAACCCGTAGCATAATACCTCAAGATTCTAACTCGAACTCGATTAATTATTTACAATAATTATCTCATACCTGATTACTGATGAATAAAATATCAAGTAACGTCTCACACTGCTTAAAGCAATACTTCTGTAACGATAACTCCAACCTGTAGCTTTCTGAAGCATCACTCCTGAACACGTCTGCTCGCTTCGAGCGACCAGAGTCGAATCCCCTACTGTACTCCCCAAACTAAAAACATCATCGCCATTTATACTGGCTCTCTATACTTTACTCCATAACTCCAACTCGATATTGAGTATGGATATCCCAATGTGTGCGCTCTCCTGGACTTGGCTTCGGTGAGATCGCAGACTAAATTCTAAAATTTAAGTGACCAACCGTTACCCTCAGCAGCACACTGGTCAAAGCTGTCCACTGAGGCCTACCAACAAAACCCAAAACTCCAAAAATGACCAGAAATAGCGGCTTCCACAACGATAGTGGTCACTAAACCATCGCTGAGTCCTGCCAATCATAATAACAATAACTGATCTCTTACACCTAGTCCATAGTCCTTATTTTGGAGCGCTAGCATTTCAGCTAGACCTCTGCACTCCACATGGAAGTCTCATAGGGTCAGGCAAGCATCCTGACATCAGATACAACCGGGTGGCAATTACTTGAGCCCCATTCCACGGTTGCTCCGACTTTTCCGCATACTCAATAAACCAAAAACTGTAAATTCCAAAACTCGAACTTTATCTTTTACCAAACTCCAATTTCAACCCATATCCCACAATAAATTTCCCATATAAATTTTCTGTAGCCAAACGTTACTCCATATTTTATTCTTAAACTATATTTCGATCACAAAAAAAAAACTGTATAAAAATCGCAATTTACTGTAGCTAAATTCTAAATCTTGAGTTACCATGCTCGGTTATGCCCCAAAATCAGTTGGTGCTTGTGACGTCAACTCAATCCAAGCCTCGTCCAAAAAAATAACGTCACAATATATATATATATATATTGTAACATGAGAAAAAATTCGACATCGACCCGAGGTTTGAAATTATTTAAATAAAATAAATAGTTATCCGGTGAGCCAATTCTGGTGACACCTATGAGCAAAAATTTCGACTTCGACCGAGCAATCGACCCAACGTCTTGATTGAAACGAGAGATCCGGGATAGACGCCGAACTGAACGGCCACGTTTATTTTTTTTATTTGAACAATTCGACTCGACTAAACGAACAATTTCGATTCCGACGTATGATCGAGTTGCATTACGACATGTAAGATCAATCCGAGTTTGATCAACGAACAATTAATCGCGACCAATAATTTCGACCGACAATAACCGATTAAGTGAACAAGTGAACAAGCCGAAGCCTCGGCCCGAAACTGAACAAAGTGTACAACCGATTTGTTAATGAACGAGTGAAGTGCAATAATAATTAATTAATAAAATAATTAATTTCGCGTAATAACTTGTGATAGTGAAATTGAACGCGTTACCGAAATAAAATATTATTTTATATTTTATTTTATTTCATCGAGCCATTCTGAGAATTACGGATTATCCGTGTCTCATTCGTACCGCAGTCGAGTCTTACATTTACAATACTCTGACGTCATTCGTCAAGTATTTTGTGTGAAAAATAAAATAAGTTTATTTTATTTCGACAACCGAACTGACGTCGTGTTTTGATCCAATATTATTCTACGAGCAATTTTAATTTCGTTTATATCGAGTCAAGCCGACAACGGCATTTATATTTTGTTGTAACCGATTATTTTTGTGGTACCGATCAATTACTTTCTGTTTAATATACGACTAATTATTTTGTGTTAATTCTGATTAATTATTTATCGTAATCTTAAGTGCCTGACCTTTCCTCGATCCGCCACCCTGAGCCGAGTATATTTTGATAATTGTTTTTTTTTGGTGATTATAAAATCACCTGACGCCCAACTAATAATTTTGAACAAGGTTGCCAATAATCGTAAGTGTATTCGGACTTCACTCCGGTAGATCCCCGGTGGTGAAAAACCCGTTACAATATATATATATATATATATATATATATATATATATATATATATATATATATATATATATATATATATATATATATATATATATATATATATATATATATATGTGGTGGTTCGGCTTCACTCCGCGAGATGGCATCTAGAACTCGCGCCTCTCGCAGTATCTCGTCCCTACACCTATTTCAATCTATAACATTTCCAACATGTTACTTCCAACTCGGCGTCTTAGGTGGGGTATACGATAGACACACCTAACTGAGGAGTCTCAGCTATCGTATACTTAGATGAAACGCCTCTCTCCCCACAATTACCTTTTTTCATCTCTCCTATTCTCATTATCTCTCACAACGTTTCACTCTTTGGTAGTTGGCGACTTAGGCAGTGATTATTGCAATCTAAACCTAAAGTACCGTCGCCAAATATATATATATATATATATATACTGTAACGGATTTTTCACCACCGGGGATCCGAATACACTTACGATTTTTGGCAACCTTGTTCAAAATTTATAGTTGGGCGCCAGGTGATTTTATGAAAGGTCAGGCACTTAAGATTACGATAAATAATTGATCAGAATTAAACAAAAATAATTAATCGTATATTGAACACAGAATAATAAATTGATCGGTATCACAAATAAAATTATCGGTTACACAAAAATATAAATGCCGTTGTCGGCTTGACTCGATTTAAACAAAATTATCAAAAAAATCGTAGTTGATCGAAAACACAATTAGTTCATTGCTCGGAGAAAACACAGTCGGTTTACGAAATTAAAATAAAATAAATTTTATTGTCCGGAGACACACATACAGCGGAAGTATTAAAGAAATACTTGACGAGTGACGTCAGAGTATTCTTACACGGCGAGGTGACAAGACTGCTGTTGCGAATGAGACACGGATAATCCGTAATTCTCAGAATTGCTCGATGAAATAAAATTTAAAAAAAAATATAAAATAATATTTTATTTCGGTAACGCGTTAAATTGCACGATGAAATAATTATTACGCGTAATTAATTAATTAATTTTTTAATTATTACACGAACGCGGTTCACTTGTTCAATAATAATATCACATATATACTTTGTTCAATTTTCGCGCCGATGCTTCGGCTTGTTCACTTGTTCACTTAATCGGTTATTGTTCACTCAGAATTTACTTGACGCGATTAATTGTTCAAACTCGGATTGTTCTTAACGGCGTAAATCGAATTGTTCAGTAATCGGAATCGAAATCGGTCGTTCGATCGGGTCGAATTGTTCAAATGAAAATAAACGTGGCCGTTCCGTTCGGCGTCTATCCCGGATCTCTCGTTTCAATCAAGACGTTGGGTCGATCGCTCGGTCAAAGTCGGAATTTTTGCTCATAGGTGTCACCAGAATTGGCTCACCGGATATATGCAACAGAATGTAAATACTCCAATACGTCCATATCAGCATATTTTTCTACAATTTTTTTCAATCTGTTGTCATAATTTAAATACTTTCGACGCTTTGGTGGAACAACATCACGTCCAGCATTTTGTTGCGCAATTAATCTTTCAACAGAAGACTGTTGACTTTTTATGACATCCAAATATCTCTGTATTGTTGCATGAGCAACATTTATGAGAGCATTAAACCCATGGTGCCATCCTTCTAATCCGTTATTCGTACGAGGTAATCCAAGAAGCACACGTTCGTAACAATTCCACATCATTATTTCAAATAATGGACGTCGACGTCTTCCATGGCGACCAATTGAACCAATCCACACTCGATCAAAATATAACAGAATTGAATTTAACTTGTCTTTGTTCGCTATAGCATAGTTAGAGTTAATTAAACGCTCGTATGCAGTTAGTACATCATTGCTAGGCACATAAGCTAAAGCAATCAACATTTTTATAAAATGTGCAAACTCACAGTCTCGAGCATATTCAACCTGCAATCCGTTACCTTGGACATTTCTATATACACATTGTCCATAATGGAAGTGACACCCTTTAATGCTCGTATCAGGAAATACTTCTCGAAACGCTTCAATAAACGCCTTCTCATAATCGATAAGTATAGAATCTGGATTGAGATTAGGTTCCGCATTTAATAACACCTTCAAAGCTGCATTGTACGTCTTCTTTGATTTATCACTAGCAAGAATATATACCAACGGATATAATTTATTATTAGAGTATCCGTGAATCGTATAAAGCTGAGAAAATATAGACGGAACACTTTTAAATGTCCCATCACCATGCCAGATATCACAATTACTCAAAAATTGTAAGTTATCAGGAGTGGCAAAAATTTAAAATCGCTGATTATCTTGGCTGTCATGTAACAAAAATGATTTCCCCCGCTCTGTGAATTTTATATCATCGGGTATTTAGAGATCACGTACGTGAGCAGGTATTGGAATTTAAGGGTTATTTTTTTGCCGAACGCGATTGACTAAACGTCGCAATGCAGGAACAGCAGGTAATTCGGGAATAACAACCAACGGTGCTTTTTTCGTAGAATTCATAATTATAGATGACGTAGATTCTTTTGATTTCACAGCTTTTTTTTTAATTTTATCGACGATTTTGTATAATACTTAAAAATACGTTAGACAGATGGCACTACTGGAGTAAGTCATAGTAAATTTCAAAACATATTCAAACATGACTCAATTCATAGATGAGACGAATGAATAATATAAAACGTATACTAAATTTTTTCATTTCTTATTTTTTAAATAATTATTATCATTTTCGATTTTTAATATTAAGGTTAATAAGACTCATGAGCATTGTGGTTGTAGAAATTATGTCGCATGGATGTTATATTTGTAGGTATCATGTCTCATGGATATTATGGCCGTGAATAATTTTAGCATGGATATTTTGTCGTGGATATTTTGTCCTGGATATTTAGTCCTGCCACCAAGTTACCATGCTCGGTTATGCCCCAAAAATCAGTTGGTGCTTGTGACGTTAACTTAATCCAAGCCTCGTACAAAAAATAACGTCGCAATATATATATATATATATATATGTCGAATTACCAGTTGAGGTATTAATGAGACTCGGGTTTACGTCGTTATCTTTGCCACTCATCTTATTTATTAAACAATTTAACGAACACACACAGGTAATTACTACTCACAAATATAGTATACACTAAACAATAAGATTACAAGCAATAATATCAGTATCGGACAACTACACAATATTAAAGTATCCGAGAAAATATCAAAGATTACAAAATATCAAATATTACACAATATTAAATACACAAATTATTACAAGCGATTAGTTTACTAGAGAATAACAACTATTGAAAATATTCTAGTTACTGTTGTAAAATGTATACGGCGGTAAAATTAAAATCGAAACGAATACACGATCGGTCGGATAGCAATGTTGTCCGTTCCTTTGCTCAATCAGAACTAACTCTCTGTACCCAATATTCTTGAGTCCCCGACTCGACCAAAACTATATCTCAGGTAATTTTTACAAACTCGTACAATTACTTCCATATGTTTAAAAACTCATTATACCGAAAATATTGCTATCTCTCGATCGTGTCTACGTTGGATGCCCAGGCGGGCTCCTTCGACCTAAGTCTACCGTCATAAACGTAAATATGAAAACTAACAAAATCTTAAGCGGATTAAATTGTAAAATATTTTTACTAAGTTTTTATTGTCTAAAAACAAACTCAATATAGTTGGGACTTTCCCAAGTCTCAGGAAAAACCCAAGTATTATTTTATCTCCGACACGGCCATCCTGACAAGCACACGTCCTCGGGTGCATCTGAAAATTATTTCGGTTGTTAACTGGCGTGTCAATTTCTTTTTTTTTTTTTTTAACTTAATTTTTCTTTTGTTCAATTCCTAACTTAATCCGATTTAATACTACTCAATTTAATCCGATTCAGAGATCCAATGTAACCCCAAACATTCTTGATAGCACTATTATGATTTTAGTTATTTTTTTCTATTCATTTTACAATTTACTAAACCTTAGAGTTAATAAGCCTGTCAGATTCCCTCAGTGCAAGTACGTGTATCATCCCAACATTGTCTTACTTCTGTCCCATCGTTGAGCTCGCAATGCACCTTCAGCAAGCCACACAGGTAATGCAGTGACACCGCGACTCAACGCATGTAACATGGTCTGATAACAGGTGTATGACGACACTTAGCCTGCACTATACCGCCTGCTGCCCATCGCACACCTTCAGCAAGCCACACGGGTAATGCAGTGCCGATGACAGCCCAACGCGTATAGCCAGACTTAACATTCCTCATCACTATCGAAACAATCAGTGTCTCTTTCAACACCTTCCACATTATAATCAATGCCATTAGTGTCTTTTTCAACACCTTCCACATTATTATCAATGCCATTAGTGTCTTTTTCAACACCTTCCACATTATTATCAATGCCATTAGTGTCTTTTTCAACACCTTCCTCGTCACTATCGACATCACACACGTCTAGCTCCCTGGGAATATGACTTTCAGGCATTTTTCTCAGTTTGTCGTGAGCATATTTATACGTTCGTTTGCTACTCAAAGATCTCAAGCTGTATCTATCGCCATCAAGAATTTTAGTTATCACGAATGGACCCCGGAACTTCAGATCTAATTTTGTTTGATTTCTCTCTTCATTTTTAAGCAAAACAAAGTCTCCCGTATTAAATCTAACTACTTTAGCTTTAGTCTTGTCATATCTAGTTTTGTCATATTTTGCATTTAATTCCATATTATCTACCGCGCGTTGTCTTACACTAGAGATATCAATTTCCCTATCATTATTATCAGCTAACAGACCAAGAGGTCTTGCTACTTTTCCAATTAGTAGTTCTAACGGACTAGCTTTTGTTACCCGATTGGTAGTGCAATTCATAGCCAATTGTATCTCTCCTATAGCATCTTGCCATGAACGACCATCTGTCTCTGCCGCAGTAAACATATTTTTCAGTGTTCCCATCACGCGTTCTACCTGCCCATTTGCTCTGCTAGAGCCAGTAGCTATTAAATGAAGTCTGATGTCTTGTGACTTACAAAACTCCTGAAAATCTTTACCGGTAAAACATCTACCTTGGTCCGCTATCACGCGAGATGGTTTTCCAAACAGAGATATTGCTGATTTAACAGCTCGAATAGTATTGTTGGAGTCTATTTTCCGAGTATGATATAAATAAACGAACTTTGTAAACGCGTCAACTAAGACAATTACGTATTCTTTGGAAGTACTTTTACCACTCAGTTTACCTGAAATGTCAATATGAACTGTGTGCCATGGTATACTGGTTTTAGGGATAGGATGGAGCTCGGCTTGAACCTTACCTGAACTAGACTTAGAGAGTCTACAGGTCATGCAATTATCCACAAATTTACGGACATACTTAGACATACCTTCGAACCAGTAATGATCGTAAATTTTGTCAAGTGTCTTGTCCCATCCTAAATGCATTATAGAACTATGAACATTGTTAATAACTGCCCATCTAAATGTCCTGGGGACGATTGGCAAACAGTATGATGAACCGCGACGTTGTATTTTTCGGTAAAGTGTACCCGATCGCAATTCGTATGTATTGGCAAGATCGTCCGATAACTCTTCGTTTTCTAGTTTCGTAACGATTTCAGAAATTTCCGGATCCCGTCGTTGCTCAGCTAGTAGCCAGTCGTCTGATATTTCCGCAAGATCAATACGTTTTTGTTCAATTTTATCCGTCGGTTTACGCTCATCAAGACATATCGGGTTTCGCGAGAAAAAGTCTACGTGCTCCATGCGCTTGCCTTCTCTATAGACTATATCAAAATCAAATGCCTGTAAAAATGCCCACCATCGATGGACTCGATTGTTCAGATCTGTTTTATTGCGCGATGCTTTTAAGGAATTACAGTCTGTAAATACTGTGAACTCGCGACCGTGTAAATAATGGCGGAAATGTTTAATAGAGTTAACAACGGCTAGGGTCTCCAACTCATATGAATGGTATCTGGATTCTGCCGTGCTTGTTCTTTTACTAAAATATTCAACTACCCGGTTTTTATTATTTACTTTTTGCATTAATATAGCCCCATAGCCTTCAGCACTAGCATCAGTATGTAATTCAATAGGATAAGTAGGGTCAAAGATCATTAGTACGGGTTCGGCGGTCAACACAGAAATTACATTTTGACGAATTCTCTCATGACTATCTTTCCACTCAATATTTTTCTTACCTGCAGTTAACGCAAACAATGGTTTCATTATATGAGAAAACCTCGGTACGAACTGACGGAAGTATGATGCTAGGCCATTAAATTGTCGAAGCTGGGTAACAGTTTGTGGAGCAGGTAAAATTGTTAAAGCTTTTATTTTTCGCGGATTAGGACGAACCTCGCCGTCCTTTATCTCGTATCCCAGGTATGAAACAGCGGTTTTTAAGAAAGAACATTTCGAAAAATTAAACGAGAAACCGGCTTTGATAAGAATGTCAAGCACTATTTGAAGCCTTTCCAAACTTTGCTCTATTGTCTCCCCAATAACTAAAATGTCGTCCATATAGACAACAACGTACGTATACGCGAGGTCACCAAGAGCTTTCAGAACCGCGCGTTGAAATACCGAAGGGGCAATTTTTAATCCGAATGGCATAGTTAGATATTCGTACTGCCCATCGGGTGTGACGAAAGCAGTAAGTTCAATTGAATCAGGGTGAATGGGTATTTGATGAAACCCACTAGCCATATCAAGACAAATAAAAAATTTCGCACCTCTAAGTCTCGCTATTTGATCCGATATAAGTGGTAACGGGTGCTTATCCGCTACCATATTTTTATTTAACTCGCGATAGTCTACACATAAGCGATCTGACCCATCTTTCTTTTTAACAAGTATTATCGGGCTGGCAAAAGGTGAATTACTAGGACGAATCACGCTGGCTTTAATGAGCTCGTCTATTCTTTCTCTTACAATCTGTCTTTCTTCAACGCTAAGTCGATAAGGGCGTCGCTGTACGGTGACGTTAGGATCTATCAACCGTATTTTGAGCTCACCGGTGTTAACCCGAGTACGCGGAAATCCCGTAATGAATGAATCCCGGAATTTAGCAAGTATTTCGATCAAACGAGTTTTATCTGTCCCAATCACATCTGTGTCAACCAGATTAAAATCAATTATATTATTTTCTAATGACTTATCGCATACATTAACGATTTTACTTTTAAAAATATTAAATTTATCTTTTGTAATATGGATGTCAAATCCTTGGCTAAGAATATCACGACCAATCAAAATATCATGTTTTAAATAATCGTCATTAATGACGTGGAAAAGAATCTCTAGCGTATGATCATTGATTACAATCGTTGACAATATTTGTATAGCACAATTAACACTAATATTGCCTATACCTCTTAACATTACAAGCTGATTAAATCTGTTTCCCGAAAATTTATTTGATACCGACTCCTTGATCAACGAGCATTCAGCTCCGGAGTCAAAACAGAATGAAAACGACTCACCGTGATGTAACAGGGAACCTGACGGCACCGCGATACTGCACATATCCACCCGTCGTTCGATGGCGGCACCCTCCTTGTTGGCTGCTCCCTCGTCGTTTCTACTCCTCTTCAATTGCGGGCAGTGTGACGAAATATGTCCGACTTCCCGACAGTTGTAACAAGTAACCGTCTTGCCCGGCATGGTTGGTTTTCTTCCCCTGTGCGCTACTCCAGTATCCGGTCTCCTTGTTATTTTCGTACTCGAACGACACTCACTAGCTTTATGGCCCATCTTACCACATCCATGACAACGAACCACTATTGATGGCTTGAAACGTTTTGGATCCGGTGTCGTAGCGTTTTCCATAGACGATGCTGGCCTCTTCTGCATATATGAAAAAGCTCGCATTTCATTTAAAAATGCGGCTTCTGTTTTGATATCAGATGTATGCGCCAGTCGCTCTATTTGGCTGTTATATGGAGCTAACCGAGCCATGACGACAGCGTTTATGATCTCGTCAACAGTTAAAGATCCCCATCGTGCTTTAAGTGATGATCGCAGTCGAACACCAAAAGCGCCAATGCTCTCATCGTTCAGCTTATTTTCATTTTGGATTTTAATGAGAGCTGAAGTTGCTGTTTCCGAACCACCAAATCGAGCGATAAAAAGATCTTTAACTTGTGGCCATGTGATTCCAGTGATAGCCACCTGAGATAGCCACTGCGCAGCTGACCCTTCCAATGCCTTGCTGAGCGCGGAAATTAGAGCAGAACCAATGAGTGGCTTTTCTGTTAGGCACATATCCGCTGCTGTGCACCACGCTATTGGATCGCTACCCGCACTTTCCGGGTTGAACCGTGGTAGCGAAAGATTTCGGCTGTCTATACTCGGTTGCCGCATAGAATTTTGCATAAACTGCAATAAAATGTTCCACTGATCTGGTGTTGGAGCGGATCCCACTTCTGATGTCGAATTACCAGTTGAGGTATTAATGAGACTCGGGTTTACGTCGTTATCTTTGCCACTCATCTTATTTATTAAACAATTTAACGAACACACACAGGTAATTACTACTCACAAATATAGTATACACTAAACAATAAGATTACAAGCAATAATATCAGTATCGGACAACTACACAATATTAAAGTATCCGAGAAAATATCAAAGATTACAAAATATCAAATATTACACAATATTAAATACACAAATTATTACAAGCGATTAGTTTACTAGAGAATAACAACTATTGAAAATATTCTAGTTACTGTTGTAAAATGTATACGGCGGTAAAATTAAAATCGAAACGAATACACGATCGGTCGGATAGCAATGTTGTCCGTTCCTTTGCTCAATCAGAACTAACTCTCTGTACCCAATATTCTTGAGTCCCCGACTCGACCAAAACTATATCTCAGGTAATTTTTACAAACTCGTACAATTACTTCCATATGTTTAAAAACTCATTATACCGAAAATATTGCTATCTCTCGATCGTGTCTACGTTGGATGCCCAGGCGGGCTCCTTCGACCTAAGTCTACCGTCATAAACGTAAATATGAAAACTAACAAAATCTTAAGCGGATTAAATTGTAAAATATTTTTACTAAGTTTTTATTGTCTAAAAACAAACTCAATATAGTTGGGACTTTCCCAAGTCTCAGGAAAAACCCAAGTATTATTTTATCTCCGACATATATATATATATATATATGTAGCGTTGCTACTAGGTGACGCGATCGATAAAATTCGACAGTTTCCGTCGAACATCGATTATTTCATTTTATCCATCTCTACCACATTGGTGGGGACAATTAGTAATAGACCGTGGGATTGTACACACGCATCCAGGCTTTTTACTTTACTGTATACTTACAATCACTGTGTTATTTCCGTTTATTTAAATAAAACATTTGTTTAAATTAATTAGTTGGTTTTAATAATTTATATTTTCACCTCAACCACTAAATTGGTGATCCCGACGTGATATCTTTTTAAGGGAAGCGTCGAACACGTGCATTACACAGTGCAAAAATTTCGCGAGTTCTCGTGTTGTTTTCCCGCGAATATTTTGTCGCATTGCCGTTTAATCGGCGAGACCGTGATTTTGTACTCACAGTTATTTTTGTGTGAATTTATTTCTGAATTAATTAGTGCAGTGATTTTTGTTATCATTGTGCAGTTTTTTTATTCTTTTATCACCGCTGGTGCATTGCTGGGCATCTTATGGACGTTATGCCGCATCAGTGTTGATTCGAGGGACCTTTAGTGCGAATCGAATAGTGGTAAAAGTTTTCGCGAGCTGTGATAAAAAAATTGTAATTAATTTTTCGTGCAGTGTCGCGTATAATTTTCTTTCCGTTGCCGGAAATACCATCGAGGATTAGGCCGATTTGCCGGCTGTACATTACTGAGCCGTGCGTCATCGATAATCTTCGGTAGCACAATACCGAATTAAAGACATTTTCAGTAGGTAATGTCAGACTCGAAAACCGACGGCGACGAGCAAATAAAATCCGAGTCATCCGACGAAGACACATTTAAATCTAATTTATCGGGATCATCGTCGTTTACGTCAGTTAAATTAAATATGGCCGTGAACATCAAAGCACCCCAGTTCAGTACGGAGAATCCGAAACTGTGGTTTGCGCTGGTTGAGGCGCAGTTTGCAACATATCAGGTAGCAACAGAACGCGCCAAATTTGACCTGGTGATACCGCTGCTTGAAACCCGCATCGCTGCTGAAGTACAAAAAACCATCATCAACCCTCCAGCAAACACGCCGTACAGCGATTTAAAAGCCGTTTTAATAAAATGCTTCACGAAATCCGAAGAAGCACGGATTACTCAGCTCCTCGACAGAGAGAGACTCGGCGATCGGACACCATCGCAACAATTACGACATCTGCGTACACTGGTACCCGGCATCGACGACGCCATCATCAAAGCACGTTGGTTTTCGCACATGCCTAATGAGATTCAAGTATGTCTTGAAGCAATCAGCGACTCAACGCTTGATAAACTCGCCGAGTCAGCTGATCGTATGGTTGAGCGTATATCGCTCAAACCCCAAGTTGCCGCTGCTGCAGCAAATTCACCATCAACCGCCGAGCCCGGCGAAATTGCCGCGCTGCGCAGAGAAATTGCGCAATTGACGAATCGAGTAAAAAACTTGACAATGAAACGTGGTCGATCGAGATCTCGCAGTCAATCACGATCACGTGTACCGAAGAAGTTTGACTTCTGTTGGTACCATTACAAGCACGGTAAAAATGCCCGATCGTGCATTCCCGGCTGCAAATGGCAGGGAAACTTAAACGAGAATCAGTAGAGGCGGCTAATGATTCTCAATCGATTTCTCGCCGCCTGTTTATCCGAGACCGAACTACAGGAACGGAATATCTTGTCGATTCCGGCTCCGATTTGTCCGTCTTTCCGCGTGGCTGGCTGAAATCAATCAGTACACCAATAGGTTATCAATTGTATGCCGCAAACGGCTCGATAATTCAAACCTATGGTCTAAAATCTATAACATTGAACCTTGGACTTCGCCGTGATTTTTCATGGAATTTTATAATCGCTGACGTCACTAAACCGATCATAGGTGCAGACTTCCTAAGTCATTATGACTTACTAGTCGACCTAAAACGTTTAAATAAAACATTTGTTTAAATTAAATAAACGGAAAAAACACAGTGATTGTAAGTATACAGTAAAGTAAAAAGCCTGGATGCGTGTGTACAATCCTACGGTCTATTACTAATTGTCCCCACCAATGTAGTAGAGATGGATAAAATGAAATAATCGATGTTCGACGGAAACTGTCGAATTTTATCGATCGCGTCACCTAGTAGCAATGCTACAGAACTCCCTTTGTTTTTTTTTTAAATTGAATGCACGATAATTAAAGTAATGGAATATTTACAAATGGTATGAATAAATAAATAATTAAATGAATGAATATAATAAAGTGGTGAATTATTACTTTGTAAAAAAAAACTTTTATATAAAAAAAAATTAAATCGCGTAAATTTTTAAATATTAAACCGGACTCGGCGTTTTTGGGTCTCGGTTGTTGTGTTATTCGGCTGGGAGTTTGTTGTCATCGTCGCCGTGTCGACTGAATTTGCCTCGTAAACCGGCTTTAATCTGTCCACAGAAATGGCGAGTTATCGTCCACGAAAATCGACGATGAAATATTTGTCGTGTCGAGTATGACACGATATGGATCTTCGTACGGCGCTGAGAAAGATGGTCCAACCTGGTCATTCCGTACCAGTACGTGGCTGCAAGTATTAAGGTTCCTGAAACAGAAAACAAAATGCTTGCCGTGACGCGACATTTCGGCCGGTGCCAATGAATTGAAATGATGTTTTAATGTATTGTGTAACGGGGTAAATTTGATTTACCGCGTGAAATTTAATTTAAATAAAATCTATTGTTCGCACTGTCGGTATAGTTGCAATACCACCCAGGGTTATCCGGTAAGATGCGAATAGTCGACCGGGGAGTGGAAATTGGAGGCTCGTCAGTCAGCCCCCAATTAGAATTAAGTAGGAGTGTCGGAAGTCCGAAGATTCCCGAAGCCATGCGGGGGGTAGGATGTTATAATCGGGAAGATGGAAGCGAGACGACACTTGTTACCGGAACGACCGGACTGTCGAGACGCAGAGTTGAAGTTTTCGACGATCAACGGACGCCATTATCAGACGCAATTCATTTATAAAAGGTGAAGGAGATTACGAGATCGGAGAGTTAGAAGGAGAAAGTACGAGAGAAAGAACGAGACGGAAAATTACTGAGAGAGGACGAGACAAAGGACAGAACCAATTAAATGATTTACCAGGACGAACACCGAGACGAGGACAGGTTGAAGAAAATTAATAAATTGAAAAGGTATTTATATAAATTTATTCCAGGCAGGAAGCCGGAAAATTTATTAAATATTTAGTCGTACGTCGGGTGTTGTCGCGCTAAATTAATTGTCCAAAAAAAAAAAATTAATCGTAAATTAATTTAACAAATTAAACTCCGAATAAGATAAGATAAAATAATTAATTAATCAACTCCAGGCAGGTTGCCGGAGCGATCGCGTCATAAAATATTTCCAGGCAGGTTGCCGGAACATTCTAGAAGCTTCCAGGTGGATCGTGTAACCCACTCACCGGAAGTTATCGGGTCTAGTCAATAGTCTAGTCGAGAAATTTATTAATTAATTATTAAATTAAATTATACAAATATAAAACAAAATTAAGAAAATTAAATTATACAAATATAAAATAAAAAAGTGTTTCGGGAAAATTGAGAAAATTCCGTAGTCAAGGTCACCGGTAAAATAATAGACTAAGACAGAAAATTAATTAAGATATGCCAAATAATTAAAGTAAGAATTAAGAAAATTGAAAATTAATAATTAAAATAATTGAGAGTAAAAATTAAATTTTGTAAATTGGGTAAAATTGATAAGTGAGATACTTGATCAGGAAGACTGTGAGTAGGAGAAAAGTGAAATAGAATTACTCAGGATTGTTAAGGTGATAAGAAATAAATAATTAATTAATTAGAAACGATTTCTTAAACTAAACTTTAATTAATTAATTTATTTATTTTAAATAAAATATGATGGCGGGAAATTTCGTCGTGGAACGACGCCGTTTATTTTAAAGTCAGTGTGAGTGTGATACAGTCCAGGGGACTCAACAAGAATGTGTGTGTGTGTGATAACCAAATAAATTAATAATTACGGGTGAAATAATTTTATAATTTTAATGAAGAAAAAATTAAGGAGTTTGTGTAAAATTATGCCAAGGTAGTGGCTATAGTTTTAAATAAAAATATTGCGGGTTAAATAAATGAAATAAGTTTAATAAAAATATTGCGGGTAAATAAATAAAATAAGTTTTAAATAAAATACTGTGGGTTAAATAAATGGATTTAGTTATAAGGTAAATAAAAGGTCATAAGGTTGATAAATAAATAAAAGGTATAAGGTTAATAAATAAATAAAAGGTTAAAAGGTTTATAATAAGGTCATAAGGTTTATAAAATAAATAAAAAGGTACAAGATTTATAATTGAAGTTTATAAAGTTATAAAAGGTTTACAAAAAGGTTTATAATTGAGAAATGTTTATAAGGTCTAAATTGTAAAGTGAATTAAATAAAAAGGTTTATAGTGTCAAAAATTAAAATCATTCTAATTTATTTATAAATTATTCCTTCCTCATCCTTCTCTTACAATTAATCAAAAATTACACTGACCCTGACGATCCAAGATCCGGCTCTGGGAGGCCGTTATCACTTCCAGTGGCGCCCTTGATAAAGGACGACCAGAGTAACGGCAATAGCCCTGTTATAATTGACAATATCGTGGGGTGTAGTTTTGTTACTGGGAGTGAGTAACTCACCAGGTAAACGAATTGGCTCACCGTACACTAATTCAGCCGGTGTCGTCTGGATGTCGTCTTTCCAAGCAGCGCGTAAGCCGAGCAAAACGGCTGGTAATGTGTCATACCACGACTCTTGATGACACAAAAGTGCTGATTTAAGCTGACGATGTAAACGTTCGACTAGACTGTTAGCTTACGGATGATACGGCGTAGTGTGTAGTACGGTGTTTTATTTCGTACATTTTTAATAGCGACTGGAATAATGACGATTCGAGTTGCGGACCTTGGTCCGAAGTTTTGCGTTTCGGTACTCCGTGGCGTGATATCCAGTGCAGCGATAGTGGATGTGCTATCGTCTCTGCGGTTCCATTGGATGACGGGACAGCCTCAGGAAACCTTGTAAATCGGTCGGTGATAGTCAAGCATTGATTAAAGCCTCTTGACGTTTTTAAAGACACTAGATCGATGTGTATGTGCTCGAATCGTTTAGTTGGAGGTTAAAAACTGGCGATCGGCGATGACACGTGTCTCTGAATTTTATTTTTCTGGCAATCGATGCAGGATTTTGCCCATTAACGGCAGTCTTTATTAATCGACGGCCAGACGTATCGTTTAGAGATCATTTTTAATGATCCTTTGATTCCGGGATGAGCTAGCGAGTGCAGTGAATTAAACACCTTCTTTCTCAGCGGCTCTGGAACGTATGGTCGCACCGTACCTGACACAATGTCACAGTACGATGCTAAACCGTTGTCGAAATTGATTCGTCGAAGCTGCAACGTGATTGTCTGTTGCAGCAGTTGTTGAAGCTCGAGATCTTGCTTCTGTGCATCGGCAAGTTCTTCCGATGTGATAGCAGTAGACACTGCTTTGACTCGTGACAATCTGTCAGCGACAATATTGTCGTTGCCCGACACATGTCTAATGTCAGTCGTAAATTGACCGATGTAATCCAAACGGCGGAATTGCCATGGTGAAGCTCTCTCGGTACGCTGTTTGAATGCGTGTTGGAGCGGTTTGTGATCTGTGTAGATCGTTACGTGTCTACCCTCGAAAATATGTCGGAAATGTCTCACGGCTTCGTGGATCGCGTGTAGTTCTCGATTATAAGTCGACAATTTTTGGATCGACGGTGTAATTTCCGGCTAAAGAAAGCCAGCGGCTGCCAGTCGTTGTTTATGGGTTGCTGGAGGACGGCACCGATCTCGATTTCTGATGCATCGGTAAAAACTGCCCAATCCACGTCGGTTCTTAGATGCACGAGAAGTGTTGCATCAGCGAGAGATCGTTTAGCGGCATCAAAAGCGATTTGCAGATCAGCTGTCTAGTTGACAGGATGCGATCCTTTGATTTTCGGTCCTTCCAGTACTTTATTTAACGGCGCTAAAATTTCTGCAGCATTCTTAATGAACTTTCTGTAGAAATTAATTGTGCCGAGGAATCCACGAAGTGCTTTAACGGTTTTTGGAGGCTGGAGATTAACGATAGCCTCAACTTTTTCCGGCAATGGTTTAATGCCGTGTTCGTTGATTAAATAACCGAGGAATTAAACTTCGGTTTTGCCTAGCTGGCACTTCGGAACGTATATTACTAGTCCATAATCATGAAGACGTTGAAATGATATCTTGAGGTATTTTAAATGCTCCTCTTCGTCTTTGGATGCGACTCGTATATCGTCGATATATGGAAATACGAAATCCAGATCACAGGTGATTTCGTCGATAAATCTCTGGAACGTCCGTGCTGCATTTTTTAATTCCAAAAGTCATGTATGAAAACCCCAATAAGCCAAACGGAGTGATAATAGCTGTTTTCTCGACATCTCCTGGAGCTACTCGAAGTTGGTGGAAAACTTTGGTAAAATCAAAGACAGAAAAGATTTGTTTCCCATGTAAATACGCGGCAAAATCATCCATGTATCGAACCGCATATTTATCGATAAGAGTACGGTCATTTAATGGGCGATAATCGCCACATGATCTCCATCCACCGTCCTTTTTCCGGACCATGTGTAATGGCTATGACCAAGCACTCTGCGATGGCCGACAAATGCCTCGCTCAATCATTTTACGGAACTCGTCTTGAGCAATTTTTAATTTGTCCGGTGATAAGCGACGAGTTTTGCTAAAAACAGGTGGACCGGGTGTTGTACGAATATGATGCACCGTTGAATAGTTCCGTTTCTTATTGTCGGACGGATCAGGTCGTGTGATATCGGCGAACTCACGTAGCAGTTTTATATAAACGGAAACACCATCTACAGCCTTGATTTTGTCCAATGCTGTTGTTGCGTGGAAATAACCGGATGATGTCAAACCTGTAATGCCGTCGCGTAAGCATTTGCGTTTGAGGTCGACTAGCAAGTCATAATGACTCAAGAAATCAGCCCCAAGTTTCAGTTTGGTGACATCAGCAACAATAAAATGCCACGTGAAATCTCGAGGCAGTCCGAGATTCAGTGTTTGTAATGATAAACCATAGGTTTCGCTAATCGTGCCGTTTGCGGCATAAAGCTGATAACCTATGGGATTTGTTTGCGATTTCATCGAGCCGCGAGGAAAAACTGATAAATCAGAGCCAGTGTCCACGAGAAACTAAGTCCCAGTGACTCGATATTTAATAAATAATCGACGTGAAATCGATTGAGAATCACTCTCCGCCGCTAGTGATTCTCGTTGGCATTCCCCTGCCATTTACAGCTGGGTGCGCATGATCGGGCATTTTTACCATGCTTGAAATGATACCAGCAATAGTCGAATTTTTTAACTTTCCGAGGACGACGGTGTTGGTATGCTCTGGATCGTGTATTTGGAAGTTGCTCCTGAGCAAGCATTTCGCTATACTTGACAGTCAACAGTGCAAGTTGCTTACGCAAAGCAGCGAGTTCCTCTGCGGTGGATGCGTACATTTTGAAATATAAAATATAAAAATAACATTTCAAATAATAATATCACCTGCACGTAAAATTATATTATTTTAATTTTACTACGTATCCAGCGATGACTCGTCACTCAGGAATGTTCGGCTGACTCTCTGGCTTAATTCTCGAAACTATTTCCGATGACGTAGCTACCGGAAAATTTAATGCAACACTGCACGGAATAGGCAATTTTATTATCAGCGCGAAAAAACTTTTATCACTATTTGATTCGCACTAAAGGTCCTTCGAATCAACACTGATGCGGCATAACGTCCATAAAATGCCCCGCAATGCACCAGCGGTGCTAAAATATGAAAAACTGCACAATGATAAAAAATTCACTGCACTCATTAATAAATAAATTCACCCAAAAATATTCGCGGCAAAAATTATGCGAGAACACACGAAATTTTATAAACTGTGTAACACTTGTGTTCGACGTTTCTCTACAAAAGAGATCACGTCGGGGTCACGAATTTAGTGGTTAAGGTGATAATATAAATTATTAAAACCAACTAATTAATTTAAACAAATGTTTTATTCAAATAAACGAAAGTAACACAGTGATTGTAAGTATACAGTAAAGGAAAATGCTTGGACGCGTGGGTGCAATCCAGCAGTCTATTACTTATTGTCCCCACCAATGTGGTAGAGATGGATAAATGAAAAAAATCGATGTTCGACGGAAACTGTCGAATTTTATCGAGCGCGTCACCTAGTAGCAACGCTGCATATATATATATATATATATATATGTAGCGACCAAGTCGTACAATTAAAATTAAATATTTCGAGTGTTTCCGCCGACACTCGGCGCTCGAAGATTTTGGTAATCACCGCTTACCTATTTAGAGACAGTTAGCAACTAGCTTTTATATTGATTGCCACGTGCAGTTTCAATTTTGTTAATAACGTTATTCTGTAATATATAAATTATAATAAATAACCAATTGTTATTTAACGTAGTGAATTGCTTTTCCCGACCAACAACAATTCCTACATTGGTGACCCCGACGTGATTTTTTTTATTAATTATTAAGGAAAGCGTCGAGTTTGCATAAAATTAATCATCTTAGTTGGTTTCAATCGCGTCCATTTCTTTTGTGGTGTTGCAAAAGTGAGAATCCGACGTAGTGCATAACTTATCACAGCTAGTGCATTGCTGAGCACCCTGGACGTTGTGCTGCATTAGTTTATCCCGAGGGACACTCTAGTGCAAATCGGAAAGTGATAAGTGTGTGTGAGGGTGAATCCTACCGCGACGTGACCTTGAAGGATCGACAGCATTGTTCATATTTTTTTTGGCGCCGAAACTCAAGCGCCGCCGCATTCCAGAGTCGTGACGTCAGTATTGAAAAGTTAATCCCAGAAAGAATTCAACACCGACTGAGAATTTAAGTATTGTTCCTTTTTTTTGTCTTGATTATTCTATTACTAATACTTTGTGTTTATCAGATAGAAAAATAATCACTATGTCAGAGAACGAGACTAAAGACATCAAGCAGTTGTTCGTCAACGCTATCAAGGCGCCTCCCTTCAGCCCGAAGCGAGCCAAAATATGGTATGCGCAACTGGAAGCACAATTTTCTATACACGGCATTGTACAAGAGCGAGAAAAATTCAATCACGCTATTTCGCTGATCGACTCCGAGTCCGCACACGAAGTTGAGGCAATGATCATCAACCCGCCAACACTCACGCCTTTCAGCCAGCTCAAAGAAGCGCTGATCAAGTGTTTTTCCGCGTCTGAATCAGCCAAACTGCGCCAGCTCTTAGACAGCGAGGCAATAGGTGATCGCTCACCTTCACAATTCCTACGACATCTAAAATCGCTAGCCCCAACGATTGATGAAGCTGTACTCAGGACCAGATGGATGTCGAATCTGCCAAAGAAGACGCAAGAGCTACTCGCCGTGTCCCCAGATACTGCGACAATCGACGACTTGGCCAAAACAGCAGACAAAATTCATGAGATGTTCCCAGTGTCTCACAATTCCGCCGCAGCAGTGTCCACACCATCGAATACTCAGATCTCAGCGCTCGAAAAACAGATCTCCGAGCTAACTCAATGCGTCGCCGCTCTATCATCAGCTCAGAGCAGACAAAGAGGATTTTTGACGTCTCGAAAACCCCGAAACAGGTCCCAGTCCCAAGGACGAGGCAAACTTAAAAACGGCATCTGTTATTACCACATAAAATTCGGCAAACAGGCTTACAAGTGCGCCGACGGATGCAAGTTCGCGAGAAACGCAAACGGGAGTCACTAGTGGCGGGAAGCGACTCTCTGTCACCTTCACACCGCCTATTTGTCACAGATCTAGCCACCAATACACAATATCTCGTGGATTCTGGCTCCGATCTTTCCATATACCCGTATCAGCGGTTGAAGTACAAACCGAGCCCCGTCGGCTATCAACTACGCGCAGCCAACGGCTTTCTCATCGAAACTTACGGCGTCATCACACTCTCGCTTAACCTCGGACTACGTCGCGAATTCACCTGGAAATTTATCATCGCTGACGTCACCAAACCGATCATCGGCGCCGACTTTTTGAGTCATTTTGACTTGCTAGTCGACCTGAAAAATAAGAAACTTCGTGACGGATCCACAGGCCTTCAAACAAACGTCGATTTAATAGCGTCCGACATGGACTGTATTAAAGTAGTAGAGGGAGACACAGTTTATCACAAACTGTTGTTGAACTACCCATCTATTACTCGACCTGACGGTGCCGCGACGACTAGAAAACATTCCACGGTCCACTACATCAAAACGACGCCTGGGCAACCAGTCTCATGCAAAGCGAGACCTCTCGCTCCGAACAAATTGAGGATCGCGCAAGAAGAGTTCAGAAAAATGGTCCAACTTGGCATAGCAAGACCATCCAAGAGTCCATGGGCATCTGCATTACATCTTGTTCCCAAGAAATCCGGAGAATGGAGACCATGTGGTGACTACCGCCTCCTTAATGCCCGCACAGTACCGGACAGATACCCAGTCAGACGACTAGAAGATTTTACGGCGACATTACACGGTAAAAGAGTATTTTCCGTGATCGACTTAGTTCGCGCCTTCAATCAAATCCCAGTCGCCGAAAATGATGTCGAGAAAACGGCGATCATCACGCCGTTCGGACTTTTTGAATTTTTGTTCATGACTTTCGGACTACGAAACGCCGAGCAATCATTCCAACGATTCGTTGATGAGATTACATCAGACCTACCATTTGTTTTCCCGTACATCGACGACTTCTTGATTGCCTCCGAAGACGACGACCAACACCTAGAACATCTAGGCATCCTGTTTCGACGACTAGAGGACCACGGACTCGTCATCAACACAGCAAAATCTGTTTTCGGGCAAAAAGAGGTAACATTCTTGGGACACAAGGTCAGCGACGCAGGTACCAAGCCGTTGCCCGACAGGGTTGACGCGATTTCTAACCTTAAATTCCCTAGTACTATCTCCGTACTGCGCGGTTTCCTGGGCACTATTAATTTTTACAGGAAATTTGTCAAGAACGCCGCCGAAATCCTGGCGCCACTGAACAAACTCTTGGAAGGTCCAAGAGTAAGAAGCTCAACGCCAATAGTAGAGACTCCAGAGCTCCAACGAGCCTTTAACGACGCAAAACGAGCACTGGCTGACGCGACGTTGCTCGCGCACCCGGTAATCGACGCACCATGGGCGATATTTTCAGACGCTTCCAACACAGCTATTGGAGCGGTTCTTCAACAACAAGTTGGAGGTCAATGGCAGCCACTGGCCTTCTTCAGCAAAAAGCTGCAACCTTCAATCCAAAAACTTTCGACGTATGACCGTGAGCTTCACGCAGTCTTTGAAGCCGTACGACACTTCCGTCACATTTTCGAAGGCAAGCACGTCGCCATTTACACTGATCATAAGCCTTTGCTTCACGCTTTTCAACAACGCACTGAAAGAGCTTCTCCATGGCAATTTCGACGCCTCGATTTCATCGGACAATTTACAAGCGATTTCAGACACATCGCGGGCCCCGAAAACATCGTCGCAGATACCTTGTCACGTGTCGAAACCATTTCCACACCAATCACGACCCACGAGCTTGCAAACGCTCAGAAAGTCGACCTTGAACTACAAGATCTACTAAACAACGCAACGACATCACTACAGTGGCAACGCATCATCTTCGACGACCACCCAACCGCAGTTTACTGTGACGTTTCGCCAGGTAAACCGCGTCCTTACATTCCTGGCCCACTACGAAGGAAAGTTTTCAACGCTCTGCACTCTCTCGCACATCCAGGCTCTAAAGCATCGCGAAAATTGGTAAGCAAACGCTATGTCTGGCCATCGATTCAAAAAGACTGTCGAGAATGGGCCAAAGCTTGCGTCAACTGTCAGCGCAACAAGATCACCCGGCACGTGACATCTCCAATCGCTCGATTCGATCTTCCAACACAAAGATTTGAACATATTCACATAGATCTCGTCATGGATACAATAAATGCCTGACGATCGTCGACCGATTTACCCGCTTCCCAGAAGCTATTCCTTTAAGAGATGGAGACGCTGACACTGTGGCGAGTGCCCTGATCATCAATTGGATTTCCCGGTACGGAGTACCAGTAAAAATAACGTCGGACCGAGGAGCACAATTCACCTCCGCAGTGTTTCAATCGCTGATGAAATTCTTCGGTATAAGACACCTGCGTACGACCGCGTATCATCCTCAGGCAAACGGCCTGGTGGAACGTCTTCACCGACAGCTCAAAGCTGCCCTACTGTGCCACGATGACACATGGTACGACGCACTACCCGCCGTCCTGCTTGGTCTCCGCGCCGCTTGGAAAGAGGACATACAAACTACACCAGCTGAACTCGTATATGGTGAGCCCATCCGCTTACCCGGAGAACTCATTGTTCCGTCGAACAAACATGAGAATGCTCAAAGTATTCTCCGTAGTTTAAAAGTACATTTTAATAACTTGGCACCGGCCGAAACGTTGCGTCACGGAACACGTTCTGTTTTCTGTTTCAGAGACCTCAACTCAAGTTCTCACGTTCTGGTACGCAACGACCAAATTCGACCGTCGTTTTCTTCACCCTACGAAGGCCCATACGAAGTTATCACCCGACATGAGAAATACTTCATCGTGAATCTCAAGGGCACAAACACGGCGATCTCTGTAGACAGACTGAAGCCTGTTTACGTCGCAACCGACGATTAGCAATTTTTTTTTTGTTATTATTTTTTTTTTTATTTTGCACTTTCCATCATAATTTTCGGACTATTAGTTTATTTATTATTATTTTTTTTTTTTTTTCTCTCACTGTAAATAACTTACCATAATTCATTATACGTAATAATTGTCAATATTTTTTTTTTTTTAAGAGAAGGGAAGTACTGTAGCGACCAAGTCGTACAATTAAAATTAAATATTTCGAGTGTTTCCGCCGACACTCGGCGCTCGAAGATTTTGATAATCACCGCTTACCTATTTAGAGACAGTTAGCAACTAGCTTTTATATTGATTGCCACGTGCAGTTTCAATTTTGTTAACAACGTTATTCTGTAATATATAAATTATAATAAATAACCAATTGTTATTTAACGTAGTGAATTGCTTTTCCCGACCAACAACAATTCCTACATATATATATATGTATATATATATTAGGGTGCTTCGTTTGAACCGACTATTTTTTTTTTTCGCTCCCATCCCGAAATTTTGTTGGAAGTACTCCAAAAAAAATTCCCTGAGAGTTTGAGCCCTTAAAATTAATATTAAGTACTCGAACACAGCGTGTGAAGATTTCCCAATTAAAATACACGTAAACTTTGGTTTTTATTTTTTAAACTTCTATAATTCCGCGGCATTTTATGATATCATCTCGCCTAAAGTCGGGATTTTTTCAGAATTAAATGTACTACAAAAGTACCCAATGTCGCGAAGTCGTAACTCATACGGGTGGGGTAGTACGGACCGCTAAACCGAACTCTTTCATAGAATTCTTGTTTTTTTCTTATTATCTCATAAACAACAAGACCTACAGAAAAATTTTGAAATATGATTTTATAGGAAATTTATTTTTCTACAAAAAAGGTCCTTAGCACGGAATCACTGAGATTGATATTTGCTGAGATATTAATTATTGAAGTTTAAGTAGCATTGAATTCCCTTAAAATGTCAAATCAAATCTTAGAAAATATTGGTTTTTTATTTGACTAATTCGATTCCCAGTTCGGGCTATCTATATTTTTCTTAATTTATCTATAAATTATCTTATTGAGAGGTTTGCATGTTTAGGTTTCCACTATATAAAAATGGTACGTATAAATGATGATATATCAATAACAAAGATTAACATTACCCAGCAATCGGAATCGCATTGGAAGCCAATGCGATTCAATGTGATTCAACCAGCAAACCAATAAAAATAATAACTTCCAATCACAGTAGAAATAAATAAAAAAAATTTCTT
Source organism: Microplitis mediator (assembly GCF_029852145.1). NCBI lineage: Eukaryota > Metazoa > Arthropoda > Insecta > Hymenoptera > Braconidae > Microplitis > Microplitis mediator. The sequence continues at coordinate 11,378,099 of NC_079969.1, read as the reverse complement.
AAAAATGCAACTTATTTATATCATATTACAGGTTATTGCAGCTCACAGCTGACACCAATCAACATATTAATAAAGTATTGGATTAGCTTAATTTGTGGGGGCTTACATACACATTTTAACGCATACACTCTCACACATATTGATGCATATACTCACATCATACTCAAGTCACTCACTATACTCAGCAACCAAGCTGACAACTTAGCCTCTGCCGTACAGCAGGGATAACTTGGCAGCATTGCAATAAAATATACTAACGAGAGATACACACAATATATTATATATACACGCTCTTAACTCGCAACAAGCGTCGCTATTATTATATTACTAAGTGTTTTAATTAATAAAGAAATTATTGTTGTTGTGTACATGTGAACACGTTATTTTATAAGTAGTGGTGAATTCTCCACAATTGATGACCCCGAAATGTGTGTACCTGTAACATAATTTCATCCGGCGAATTTTCTCGAACATTCGAGACGCCATAACACAGAAGCCCGCTAAAACATATTAATATACATATACAGCTACGGGCAACAGTAATAGTGTAGTGAAGTACACAAAAATATTAATGAAAAATTAGAACAGATAAATATAAATAGAGACAATAAAATAATAATATTAATGACAATAACAAATAATTAAAATAGAATAAAAAATAAAAAAGCATGCCATTGGAACGTACACCTACAAAAGTAACAGAGGAAAACGGTGGAGCGTTGCTAAACGACAGTCTGTTGATTTTTGACGAGGACCAGACATACCAGACAATGCATTTTTTGTCACCTCAAGACAAGATACGTGGAGAAGACGCCAACAGAGAGAACGCGTCTGGAGGAGATACTTCAAAACCTGGACAACAGCAAGAGCCAGCAGGTGATTCACATTCATCAGGAATACAGGACGACAAGGGTCCTAATCTAAGGTCAGTAAATACGGGGCGAGAAAAAAACAGATTCCCGCCTAATTATGTAACTAGTCAAGGGGGTGCAAATCTACCATTTCCACCATCCAGGCGTCAACCAGCGTACCCACAGTTGGATTATTATCCACCATACCTCGTACAACCAGCTCAGAATTTTAATGCTTATCCAAACTTTTCTCAGCATACACCTCGAGTTGAACCCTCTGAACTGCCCACGTTCTAGCCACAATCAGTCAGTTTATGGTTCAAATCAGTGGAATCCACATTTGCAAGTAAACCTGGACTGTCAGACGATGCGAAATTCAGCGCAGTCATACGACGTTTGGATCACGAGTACCTCATGGCGGTGGAGCACGTTAGCGAGAACCCTCCATTCACAAATAAATACAAAGCATTGAAAGACGCGCTAATTAACAAATATGGTGTGTCAAAAGAAAACCAGTTCCACACGCTCATATCAAAACTCACACTCACAGGAAAATGGTCAGAATTATATGCACAAATGCGTCATCATGGAAACAACCTGGACGAGTCATTCATCAGAACCTTATGGATGGACCGACTACCGCAGGAACTTCAAATGGTTTTGGCAGCAACAGGATCGATGGACAGCGACAACCTGACACAGCAAGCCGATAAAGTTATGGAAGTTATGGAAAAGCGTCATCAAAGACAGGATCGCTACGTGACAGCCATTTCGAAAACCTATTCGCACAAAAATTGCGAGGATCAAATCCAAACTCTGGCACAACAAATCCAAAATCTTTCTACCAAGGTAGATGAGTTCATCAGCCAATTCAGCTCACGGCAGTCACGTGGAAGGTCGATTAGCAATGAATTCCGTTCTCGATCTCCAGGACCTAATTCAAGAAACGGTAACTCGAAAACCTGTTTTTTATCACCCAAAGTTTGGCCCAAAAGCTAATAAGTGCAGCAGCCCATGCATCGGGGCAGGTCACGTGTCTATGCAGCAGGAAAACGAACAACACCATCAATAGACGCGGCAACTATTGATGGTACGTCAGACTCTCGCCACTTATTCATCCATGACTCAGCCTCAGGAGTCAAGTTTCTTGTTGACACTGGTGCTGATATTTCGGTCATTCCTCTGACTAACGCGGATAAACAAAGAACTACCAGTCTACTACTGTACGCAGCCAACCATGGTATTATCAAAACTTTTGGAGAACGAGCTCTTACTTTTAATCTTGGTTTACGTCGGCCGATCAAATGGATTTTCTGCGTAGCAGATGTGCCTTATCCAATCATTGGAGCGGATCTCATCCACAAACATAGCCTCATCGTAAAACTTCGGGAAGGTCAGCTGGTTGATCCAGACACCGGATGCAAATCCTTAGGTACGTTTGCTCATGCTCTTATCAATTCAATTACGATCATATCAGCTGATTCAGAATACACCAATCTACTTAAAAATTATCCAGAGTTACTAGGAAGCCCATCCAATCATTCGGCTGCTAAGCACTCGGTCAGACATCACATCAAGACCACTGAACCTCCGTGCGCTTAAAGAGTTAGGCCACTACGCCCAGATCGACTCAAAAAAGCTAAAGAAGAATTCCAACTCATGCTAGACCTGGGGTACATTAGACCATCTACTAGTCCTTGGGCTAGACCGTTGCACATAGTACCTAAGAAGAATGGGAACTGGCGTCCTTGCGGGGACTTTCGCAAGCTAAATGACAAAACGGAAGCAGAATGTAACCCGATATCTCTGCTGCAAGATTGTACGGCCTTCCTCACTGGAAAAAAAGTATACTCAAAAATTGACATCATGCGTTCATTTTGTCACGTGTTGGTGGCGGAAGAAGATATTCCAAAAACGGCCATAATAACGCCGTTTGGCCTTTTTGAATGCGTCTGTATGCCTTATGGACTTCTCATGTGTGAAGTTCTGCAAGGTCTCGACTTTGTATACTTCTATGTTGACGATGTCCTCGTAGCGTCGAAAGATGATGAGCAGCATAAAGAACATCTGCGGGTCGTTTTTGAACGTCTAAAAAAGTACGGTCTCTGCATCAATGCAGATAAATGTGTCTTTGGAGCCAGCTCAATTGACAAGAAACCTGAAACTCTGGTAGATCTCAGACGATTCCTCGGTACCGTCAACTTTTACCAGCGTCACATGAAAGATGCAGCAGCAATTCAAGCACCTTCAAATAAAATGCTTAAGGACTCGAAAAAGAATGATAAACGCGCAGTTCCGTGGTCATAAGAATCACTCCAAGCGTTTGAAAAAATCAAGCAACAGCTGGCTGACTTGACACTGCTAGCACACCCAGTACCGTATGCAGAGCTTCGGCTTACCACGAATGCTTCAAGTACAGCCATGGGCGCAGTCTTGGAACAAAAAGTCAACGACGAGTGGCAACCACTCGGATTTTTTTCAAGAAAATTCTCACCAACTCAACATAACTACAGTACCTATGATCGTGAACTCACGGCTATCCATGAAGCTGTTAAATATTTTCGTCATTGGCTCGAGGCTCGAGACTTCAGTATTCGTATCGACCATAAGCCATTGAACTTTGCATTTCAACGTCGCAGCGACAAATCCTCAACTCCACGTCAAATTAACCAGCTCGAAGGATAGCTCAAAGGGTAGAGCACTCGGCGTGATACCGAATTGGTCTGGGTTCGATTCCCAGTTCGGGCTATCTATATTTTTCTCAATTTATCTATAAATTGTCTTATTGAGAAGTTTGCATGTTTAGGTTTCCACTATATTTAAATGGAAACGGATTCATCAGTGAATTTACTACCAATATTCAATACATCAACGGCATGGACAATAACGTAGCTGATGCCTTGTCCCATGTGGACGCCATCAGACTTCCCACGGTCATTGACTTCAATGAATTGTCTCAACGCTAAGCTGAAGACCAGGAGCTGGCTCAGATACTGCAAAGAAACGACACGTCATTGAAATTTCAGAAACTAACATACGACCAGGTTCATCAGGCCATTTACTGCAACGTGTCCACCAATGATATTAGACCGTTTGTTCCTCGAGCGCTTCGACGTCAAGTTTTCAACGTGTTTTATAATATGTCTCATCCTAGTGGCCGGGTAAAAAGTAAGATAATCACTCAACGCTATGTCTGGCCATCCATGAACAAAGATATTGTCAAAGATCTAAAATTGGCCGACATGTCCACACACAACCAGCATCTTTTACTGATCCGGATCAAAGATTCGATCATGTCCACATTGACCTGGTTGGGCCGCTACCAGAGTCAGAAGGTTTCAAATACTGTATGACAATGATAGATTTTCAAGATGGCCAGAAGCAGTCGCTGTCAAGGACATAACAGCAATTACAGTGGCAGACACATTCTATGCCAATTGGATCACAAGATTTGGATGTCCGAAAATCGTGACCACAGATCAGGGATCACAACTTGAAAGTGCTCTGTATACCGCACTCCTTCACTTAGTGGGCGGAAAACGAATTCGCACCACGGCATATCATCCTGCAGCCAACGGTTTAGTTAAAACATGGCACAGGACAATGAAAGCTGCCATCATGTGTCACCAGAACAACCAGTGGACCAAGGTACTACCTACGGTTCTCTTGGGATTAAGATCTTGCTATAAAGAAGATCTTGAAGCGTCACCGGCTGAATATTTATACGGCACATCACTCAGAGTGCCAGGAGAATTCTTCACCCACGAAGATCCGCCGCAGGATCCCAACTTTTTCTTGGAAGACTTCCGCGTGCACATGAGGAATGTAAAACCAGTGCCCGCTGCGCATCACTGCAGTCAAAGAACATTCTGCTATAAAGACTTAGACACATGCTCGCACGTTTTCCTGAGGCTAGCCCACGTCAAACGTCCGCTGGAACAACCTTACTCAGGTCCTCATCGAGTCATCACGAGAATTGATGATAGAACCTATGCGATCAACGTGGAAGGAAAAGAAACAGTCGTCAGTATAGAGAGACTGAAATCCGCTCATCTGGCTTCCTCGGAAGTTTTTGAGCAACCTGAAAATAACGCTAGTCAGCATAATATACCTATACCTAATACTTTACCTGATACTGTGCCTGATACTGTACCTGTTGCTCGACAAAATGCATCAGCTGCTGTAACAGCACCTGTTACGTCATCACAAGCAACAGCCAAACCAGGCACGTCTACTTCGGTTCAGAACCGATCGACACCGCAATCAGCTGCAGCCGGCAGCAGGCATCTTCGTCGTCGGGACTCCAACCAGTATTTACTACATTTTTTGGATCTTTGCGCACGTATCCAGTTAAGAAGATAAAAAAGAGAGTACGAATAAACACAAAACAGAACAGCACATTCAAATAACGTGCCAACACCACGACCACCTTATCCAGGGGGGGGGAGTGGTGTGAGTGTTACACACACATTTTAACACATACACTCTCATACATATTCATGCATATACTCACATCATACTCCAGTCACTAACTATACTCAGCAACCAAGCTGACAACTTAGCCTCTGCCGTACAGCAGGGATAAGTTGGCAGCATTGCAATAAAATATACTAATGAGAGATACACACAATATATTATATATACACGCTCTTAACTCGCAACAAGCGTCACTATTATTTTATAATTCTATTCTGTACTTAATTACTAAGTGTTTTAATTAATAAAGAAATTATTGTTGTTGTGTACATGTGAACACGTTATATTATAAGTAGTGGTAAATTCGCCACAAGTTCAATGTAGCTAGAGACACCTGCTGGAAATTTATCATAAGCGCGTGCAGAGGTGTACATTTTCAAAAATTTTATCTCCCAAATTTTTTTATTTTCATTCTTATTTTTTTGATATCTAAAATTATTGTATTTTTTACGTATGATACTGTTATGTGATCGTACATCGTACGATGATCTAAAATTATCGTAGTTGTACGATATTTATCGTACGGTTGCTAACCCTGGAACCCACTAGAGCTGTAGTCGCTGACCACCTCTAGGTGTACTGCTGACGTAGAAAGACAGACAAAAACACAAATCCAGCCTTTTTATGTTTTTGCACCTCTGCGTCTCCAATTTTTTAGTGATATTGGACCAGCATAGTCAACTCCAGTGTGTGTGAATGCAGATGATGGAGTGACTCTTGATAGTGGTAGCTGACCTATGATTTGTTGAGCTCTATCAGCACGATGTCGTGCGCATTCTATACATTCGAGTATAACTGAGTGTACTGGTTGTCTACCGCTAATGATCCAGTATTTTTGTCGTATGATTGCCAGAGTAAGTTGAGTACCACCATGCATGGTACGCTGATGAGCATCAGTGATAATGAGTTTAGTGAGTGCCGCATTCCGTGGTAGAATAGCAGGATGCTTACTTTGGTCTTGATTTGGAGCATTTTCCAATCGTCCACCTACTCGAATGATGCCGTCGGTGTCAATTAATGCCACCAATCGAGCAAATGGATGACCATTCGGCCATGGTGTGTGTTTGGAGTACATGTTGATCTCGTGTGCAAAATGAGTAAGTTGAGTTTCTTTGATGCAGAAGTTGATTTAAAGCAGACCACAGTAGCTCGTAACATGCGTAGTAGTGGTATTAGCCGTTTCATAATAGACCACCTTGATTTTATTGATGAATTCAATGAGAGTAGGGCCAGTCCAGGCCGTACTTCTGCTTGAACTCCTGTATCATCGATTGATGAACATTTAGACCAAGACAATGAACTCTTGCGCAACCATGGTGGGCCAGTCCACCACAACTGATGATCACGGAGTTGAGTAGGCATTAACCCTCCTGTTGCGCAGTCCGCTAGGTTTTGTGTGCCCGGAATAATATTCCAGTGGCCATTTGGAACTAGATCTTGAATTTGTGACACCCTATTCCGAACAAACTTCTTCTAGCGAGACGGGTGAGATTTGATCCACGTGAGAGTGATTGTTGAGTCCGTTCACAAGTATATTGGCAATTGAGTGAGATCGAGAGTGCCCTGCCAGTATTTGATGAGTTTTGCCAACATGTGAGCTGCGGTGAGTTTCAACGTTGGTATCGTTAATTGTTTTAACGGGGCTACCTTGGTTTTTGAGCAGAGCAGCGTAACTCGTGACTTCATAAGCAGATGTGTGGACTTTGATGAACACGGCAGCTGCCCTTGCCAAGTGCGAGGCATCCGAGGATCCATGTATCTCGGTGGTTGAGCACGTGAATGAGTGGATCCATCTTGGGGTTTTGAATTCAGATATGAGCTTGAGTTCATTCTTGAAGTGTCTCCATTCATGCCGATGATTAACTGCCAATGGAGTGTCCCAGCTGAGCTTTTCGAGCCAAAGCTCCTGCATGAATACCTTGGCTTGAATGATGAGTGGTGCTAGAAATTTAAGAGGATCGAAGATTTGAGCAATCTCTGATAATATGATCCTTTTTGTGAATTTTTGATTAGAGCATGGTGGTGAGTATGCGAAATAAAATTGATCTGAGTGTGAAGACCAGTACATGCCCAGAATCTTGGTGCTGGAGTCTGTATCCTCGAATTTGTCATTCTTGATCGGTTTCACATGATTGAGTTGTTATAATTTTAGATGATTGCTTGCCCATTTAGCAAGAGGGAAATCACCCACCTTGCAGAGTGCTTCAAGTTGTTCAGCAATTTGATGTAATGAGTTCAAGTCATTAGCTCCACCGAAGATATCATCAACATATCTTCAGTGTGTGAGTGGAATAATCGCCAGAGAAAATCGATGTCCTCCGTCTTCAACCAGTTGAAGCAGAGTACGAACAGCCAAATATGGAGCTGGTCTTGTCCCATAGGTGACCGTGGTGAGCTTATATGGAGTAATTTGGCCTTGTTTGTTGGACCAGAGTATTTGTTAAAGTGTTTGATCTCAGTCTTCCACCAAAATCTGTCTAAACATCTTCATGATATCTGTTATAAAGATAAGTTTATGAGAACGAACTCTTATGAGTACGTCGAAGATATCAAGTTGCAGATTTGGACCGGTGTAAAGCACATCGTTGAGTGAAAATCCTGAGCTGGTGGGTTTAGAACCGTTGAAGACTACTCGCAGCTTCGTTGTGATGCTGCTCTCCAGTAATACTCCATGATAAGGGAGATAGTAGGCTCGATCACCTGTTGTTGATTGATTTGATTCCACCATGTGGTTGAGTTTTTCGTATTCTTTCAGAAAATCATGGTAGAGTGTTTTCAGATGATCGCCATGGTCTAGACAATGTTTAAGATGAATGAGACAGCGGTATGTTGCTGAGAACGAGTTTCTCAGTTGTTGAGGTGTCGATTTGACTGGCAGTCAGACTAGGTACCGACCTTAACTACGTCTCGTCGATGAGTTTGTTGAAAATGCACTTCACACGCCTCTTCATCTGGGTTGAGTTCCTTGATTTTGCTGACTGGAATTTCTTCTCGAGTCCAGAAGCGTGATAGCAGGTCTTAAAGATGTTGAGTTGATTGCTTGACAGCAGCATGATAAGTAATAGATAGTCTATGAGTGTGTTGAGTGACTGGACCGAGTAATATCCACCCGAAGATGGTATCTTAAGCGATTAGCAGGCTTTCAGACTTTTTGAGAAGTGCATCTTTTATGATAAGACCATAATGATCGACACCAATGATGATATTGATTGGTCCTTGTCTCGTGAACGCTGAATCTACCAATTGTAGTTCCTTGTATTGGTCCCAGTTGAGTTGGTTGAGTGCAACAGATGGTAGTTGAGTAATGAGATCATCCAATATATGGGCACTGATGATGACTGAGTCGTTTGAATGCCTAGATGAGAGCTTGAGTATGACTTGACCTTTAGTTCTACCATCATTGGATACACCGATACCAATGATCTGTATAGATATATTCGTTCTAGTGCAAATGAGTTCACCAAGGAATCTGAAACAAACGATAATTCAGACCCTGAATCCAGCAAATGCGTACTGGATTACTTAACTTGGTGATCAAGTCCGCCAGGCAGGTTGCGAGTAAGATTGCTGGGCAATGAGTGCTTGTAGATTTAATGTCAGACGTGTTGAGTACAGATGGGTTCAGTTGAGCGTCGCTCGAGTCGTCATGTGAAAGCAGACGGTTTTATTGAGTGCGTTCAGCGTCTGAGCCTAAGTTTTGTGAATACTGTTGAGTCCCGGGTGTATCATCGTGTGGTGTCTCTGATCACACACCTTGCATTTGAAAAGTGAGTTGCAAGCATCTGGTAGATAATGGCCAAAACAATTTTCACACAGTCGCTTTTCCACAACGACTTGAATGTGTTGAGCCTGTTTGAGCTCCAAGAATTGAGTGCACCTCACAATAAAGTGATCTCCCTTGCACAGATCACAAGGATATTGTGCAGGAGGGAATACCTTCTTGAGTGGCTCTGAATTTGGGGCAGATGAGTGCGTGGCTGAAGGTTAAGTACTGGTTGATGAGTGAGCAACGGATGCAGCAGCGTATGAAGCTGCTTTACTGGATGAGCGCGGTAGTTTGGACAAAGACGCCTGTTCCACTTGTTCTTGAGCCCCAGTGCGACTGACCAAGACGTCAAAAGATCCTTTCTCATTTGAAGAGTGAGATCACAGCAGCAAATTGTCGTACAAAGAAATAAAACGGAAGCTAATTATAGCTGAATAGATTTTCTAAGCGAGCCATGAATTAATTTTTCTGAAAAAAATTTTCCCGGCCCCATAGACCCAAAAAATTTAGAAAAATTTTGTCTCGAGCTATTTCTTATGATTCCGCAAAAACCGTGGTTCAAAAAGTTATTTTCCTGGAAGATCTTTAAACTAAAGATTTCAAGTTTCAAATTGTTTTTTTTTTTTTTTAGATACGATCATTTTACGAAAATAGAGCCATCCAAAAATCACAAAAAAATTTATAAAATTATCTTGCTCCTTTAATTTTTTGGATAAGTGTAGATAAGAACATCAATTTTTGTGACAGATATTTGAAATTTACTACATTTAGTGCCTATAAATGGCAGGTTATAAACACGTGTTTATTTATTTGATAAGATTGTTTTGAGTATTTGTTGAAAATGAGAGAGAAGGTGGTAAGTGCACGATTTAAAATGATGATAAATTTTCTCACAAGATGGCTCATTAAGCTACTTCGATATTGTTTGGTCGTTTGCTATTGCACATGTAACCGAAAAATATTTTTTGATCCATTGATGACGTCACTAGTAGAACAATTAGGTATCTTTTTTACCAGCTGTATCTTATCTAATATTTTTAGCATTCGGCTATAGGCACTAAATGTCGTACATTTCAAGTGTCTGTCACAAAAATGGGTAAATGTTTAGAAGTGGGGCTAACCCATGTTTAAATCAACAAAAATCCAAAAATAAGCAAATTGCCGAGTGACCTGTTTCATTCTCTGGCATTTTTTGGCGGATCGACGATATATTTGCTTAAATTAAGCATAAAATGAGCGTCAATATTCGTGTGTTTGTAACAGGCTATAAACATGATATATTTGATATCTTCTTTGATATTTTTCAATGTTCCGTGCTACACTGCACCTTTGACATAATTCTCTTATTATTGTATGTGTTAATGCTCAAGTTAACCATCAAAACTTAAGGTATATGCCACAAGCCATAATTTCTGTAGTTTCGTCCTAAGTATGTTAACGGACTCGTCAGTAATGCTATGTTAACGTACTCTTGCCTTAGACTACATCTCTTACTAGTACGCACCGGCGTAAAACTGTGTTGTGGGCTTCTACGAGACACCATACTAGTCAAGGAAGGCGGATACCGTCCCAACTACTTGCAACAAAATGTTAGGTGAGCTGTTGTACCCCGTTCGAGTATCGAAAGAACAGAAATATGCCAATTTTCACTATTACAAGAGTTCAAAAAATCTTTGTAGCTCTTAGTTAGACCTTTCTATCACCACCATCCATCTTACGGTAGTAATAAAATTGATTATTTATATTTATTAAATTTATTTTGGAAACTTTGCATGATTTTATGTTATTTTTATCAATTTTGTACACTCAATTGCAAGGTCCAGATAGATATCTAGTGTTAGAGACAAAAACACACACAGAAAATTTAATCCGCCGTGTAGCAGAACACGTGGAAAAAGTTTAATTATAGATTTTTAATGTGTAAACACTTGAAACATTGAAAAATGTGGTTAGCCTGAATATAGATGATTACCCAAAAATGAATTTTTTACGAAAGTTTATTCATTACAAGACTATCCTTAATAAAACGCTTCCGTATTTTTGATAACTTATAAGATATAAATTTATTATAGACTAAATAGTGAGAAAAAAAAATGTTATATTTAAAAAACAACATTTTGCTGATGCTTTACGGGAACGATCATTTTGCTTAAAACAGATTTCCAAAAGAATTTTAATCATATATAAAATCACATTGAATGATAAACATCGTGTCTGGGATTATACTTTTATGGTGCCCAAAAATGCAATATATGTAAATAGATTCTGTTTTTTTTTTTTACTAAAAAATTAAATTTATAATCTTTTCACTCACCTCGCATATAAATATACGCAGTGCCTCGCATATTTTTTCTTGTTAGTACAACAAGATTGAATATATTTCCGATAATTCCTAAACAACAGATAGCTGGTAAAATTATCCCATAACTGATTCGTCTCAACGATGCTGTTCTTGGATCTTCTTGCATCTCCAAATCATCCAAGAGTAAGCAAAGACGTGTATTAACTTCACTTTTATTGTAGTTATTTATCATTATGATGTTTTGGCACCCTTTCTATTCTAAACTGTTTCCTACTTGAAATATCATTTATTCTCATCATTACTTTTCTATGCTCCCTCGAATTGTATTTTCGACCAATTTCATATCTTTTAATTTTATACGATACAGTATCATAATTTTTAAAACAACTACATGGTCATGTTGTCGTATTATCTCATTTGCCGTATTAATTAAAAATATAATCATGTCATTAGTTAAATAAAGCAAAATTGCAGTTTTCATATTCACTACATGCCGAATATAATATAAATAATTTTAAATGATATTTCCAGTAATACACGACTATTTGTCTCATGTTATTTTGGATGAATCACTTAGTATTCTTACAAAAATCATAAAATTATTAAGTTTAATTATATCATTATTGAATTGTGGATTATTTTACAAAGTTTTGTTTGATTAATTCATGCTCACAATTTATTTCAAAAGATCCGACAAAACGTAAAATATCTACATGTTTCAGAGTTCTTTACATAGGGGTCTTTGGCATTCTTGTATCCATTACACATATCCATTACACGTCCGTTGCAATTGACATTCACTAGACTGCAGTTTTAAAAGACACACCAATGCGAAATTTACGCGCTTTATAATCTCGTACTCATTTGTATGAAAAAAGTGAAATGATAACAATTAGAAAGAAAGTAGTTGGCTGCTCAATACCTACAACTTGGTTTGGATTCCACTTGAATTCTGTAACCAAAAAAATCAGATTTTTTTTAACTTTATCACTGATTCTAAAACTACAAAGTCTGTCTATCGATTGACCCTGGGGCCAAGCCCGAATCTTTCAGCTGTTTTCGAGCTCCTTGAGCTGGAAAACATTGCTGCAAATACATTTTCAAGCCATTCGAGCTCGAAAATACTTTTTTATGCCGTTGTTTTCGGAAAAAAACGTTTTTAATATTTTTCTCTTCAACGATATCTCTTGAACGAATTAACCAATTGAGACGATTAAGGTGGCAATGGACACATTTCGTTAATTTCTAGAGCTGATCGAAATTCTAAATCGATCGGTTTAGTCGTTTCAAAGATATTTGGAGACAATCGTTTCTCACCGTTTCTTTCTCTAATGATTTTTCTCGAACTAATCAACTGATTAAGATGGTTGAGGGGGCAATCGACGCGTTTTATTGAGTTCTAAAGCTGATTAGATTTTGGAATCGATCGGTCGAGCTATTTCTAAAAAATTAAAAAAAAAATAACAAAAAATCTGGGCGCCGGTTGGCTCTGCAGGCCAGCCCCAAAACTTCGTGCTGTTTTCGAGCTCCTTGAGCACATTACGGTGAATATATTTTCGAGCTCTTCGTAGTCTAAATTGTTATTCCATGCAATTGTTTTTTTCATGAGCTTTTCCAGCTCTTACAAGTTCCGTTTTATGCTAAAGTTTGAAAATTTAAGAATTCAAAATTATCAATGAAGAAGCGGTTTTAAACTTTTTATTCGCGTTTATGTTCATTGAAATAAATGTAGTGAGGCAGAAATCAATGTCACTGATTATAATCAAGATTTGAATGAGTTTTGACTTGGGTCAGAGCAATAATATATGAAATATCTAAGAAAAACATTAAGAACTGTGAATCTTCAATTTTTTGCTGATAATACACTTATCCAAAAATTAAAGGAACAAGAAAATTTTATAAATTTTTTAGTGATTTTTGGAAGGCTGTATTTTCGCAAAAAATGATCGTATTGAAAAAATAAAAAAGCAAATTGAAGCTTGAAATTTCTAATTTAAAGATTTTTCAGCAAAATAATTTTTTGAACCACGGTTTTTACGGAATCATAAGAAATAGGTCGGGACAAAATTTTTCTAAATTTCTTGGTTTTGTTTTTTAGGTCTACGGAGCCGGAAAAATTTTATTCGAAAAAACCAATTCATGGCTCGTTTAGGAAATTTATTCAGCTACAATTTGCTTTTTTTGTTTCTCTGTACGACAATATGCTACTGAGATATCAGCCTTTAAATGAAAAAGGATCCTTTTGTCTTTGATTATCGATATCTCAGCAACTAATGGTCGCACAGTAATTTGAAGGGCAGTTTGAAAAATTTAAATAAACCTCTTGCAAGCTCCATTTTTTACGTTTTACTTGGGTTATTTTTTTTTTTTTCGTTTTTTTATAAATTTTTTTTTTTTCTCTTTACCTCACATTTACTGAATAACTAACGCAAAAATGAAAGAAAATAAAGAAAAAATTAATTTTTCCATTTTGGTAATGATTACACAAATTAAAGAACAAAACTTGTTCCTTTAATTGTTTTGCAAAACTTTGAGCAATCGGACCGGACAAACGGTTCAATGGATCAATCTGAAAATTTCCAGGGTTTTTGGGGGTACATTAAGCTGTAAAATTACCTGGCAACATTGACCTTTCCATCAATATTTGCAAAGTAGCGATGAGTTGACTTAAAAACCAGAAAATGGCCATTTTTTGTGGGTTTTTCAAATAGATATTAAGGATGAAAAAAAATTTTTTTATTTTTGAATCGGAAATGGAGCTTGTAGGGAATTTATTTAAGTTTCTTAAACTGTCCTTTAAATTACTGTACGAGTATTAGTTACTGAGATATCGATAATCAAAGACAAAAGGATCATTTTTCATTTAAACGCTGATATCTCAGTAGCATATTGTCGTACAGAGAAACAAAAAAAGCAAATTGTAGCTGAATAAATTTCCTAAACGAGCCATGAATTGGTTTTTTCGAATAAAATTTTCCCGGCTCCGCAGACCTAAAAAACAAAACCAAAAAATTTAGAAAAATTTTGTCTCGACCTATTTCTTATGATTCCGTAAAAACCGTGATTCAAAAAATTATTTTGCTGAAAGATCTTTAAATTAGAAATTTCAAGCTTCAATTTGCTTTTTTTATTTTTTCAATACGATCATTTTCCGCGAAAATACAACCTTCCAAAAATCACTAAAAAATTTATAAAATTTTCTTGTTCCTTTAATTTTTTGGATAAGAGTATGATTTAAACTAAATAACAAGTTAGATGACAGTATATGATAATTGGAGTGTAGATATGCAAAGAATTCCTTAACTTATGAGCACAAAGTTATTAAAGGAAGTTTCCAGAGCCCTGATTTATATAAAGAATTAAGAAATAGATTTGGAAAATTAGCAGATAATGCGGATTGGTTTGCTGCTGGTGCATCTAGCCAAGCGAACAAGAGCCTGAATGCTACTATAACAAGTCATCACCCTAAGTCTCGATGCTACTCTCAGACGGCTTCTGAAGATTTTCGGTTTGGCTGCACTATTGGTGAGAAAAATCTTGGAGAAAGATATATTCAAGAAGCTGCAACGAAAAGACTTTTATCTCCTGGCTTTTACACGACTAAATATGATTTATAATAAATAATAAAAATTTAAGAATACTTTACTTTACTTTTTTTATTGAAACTTTAACAATTGAAACTCTAATAATTGAACAATTGAAACCATTTACAACGTTGCCGTCATCATAACCCACATTTGGTATGGCCGAATATTTTTTTAAAATTTACATTTTTTAAACTGAATTAATTTTATAACTATAAGTACCCTCAACTTGATTTTTTTTTCTATAATTTTTGCAATTTTTTTTCTTGACACAATTAGTTTTTCAAAGCTTCGCCATTATTTTTTCATCATAAAATTTATTAAAACAAGAGTAGGTGTGAGGTCTCGTATATCATTTCAATGTTAAATGACCTATATTTAATCTCGTTTTATAAATAAACTATGAACCCAAGGTCTCTGAAATTTTAACACAACACGTATTAAATATATTTTTATCGATCCTAAAAATTTTAAATTGATCTCATTATTTCGACTTTACTCCCATACATCCTTAAAGAGCTTAAGACTTCGTATTATTTGTCTAAAGTATTATTTCTTAAATGAAATTTCCAACGCTACATGGTAAAAAAAGGCCATTCGGCAGCCGAAATGGAAGGTAGATTTTCCAATTAATCTATATAAAAAGTTACATACATATCTTGTGATACATGTTAGTGTATAGTCATGATATGAAATTAGGCTCGTTTTCTTAGACTGAGGGTTAAAAAAAACAACGACTATTTTCGATAGAGAACTTCAGATAGTTGATTTAACAAAACATTATATAGGTAATGTATCAAACTAACCTTCACGTAATCAAAGTATAGAAAATTTAATAAGTATGAGATCATAATTGTAATTGCTATTACGATGGCAAGATCAGATATAATTATAGGACTACAGGTACGATTGAAACATCATAAATATTAAAAGAAATACTTTTAAAATATTAAATAGCTGTAAAATTTACAGATTATTTTGTTCACAACAAAATACAACTGACAAAATTGTATTATAATGGGAAATATATAAGTTATGTGAAATGAACACCATATTTTTATCATTTTTTGATTCCATTAAAATTTTCAAGGCTATCAAAATATTGGAAGAAATGGTCAAAACTTGAAGTTCAAGGTCATAAATTGAAGCTTATTAGACAAGCTTTCAGATACTTTTTACGGAAATTGCCTATGAGTATTAGTTTTAAAATTATGTGAACTTAAAAGTGGATAAAAACTGATTTTTTCGAAAAATCGTGAAAATTTCAAACAACCATTACTTATAAACTAATCGACCGATTTAGCTCATCTTCGAATTTGATCAAGATAATCGCCTATAGAATAAGTGTAAAAAATTTCATTAAGATCCGATAAAAACTGTGGGTGCTATCGTAATAACAAGACCAGTGATAATCATAGGAATTAGAGGTACATTTGATACATTATAAATAATAAAAGAAATACTTTTAAAAGATAAAATAGCAGTGAAATTTACAGGTTATTTTGTGCAAAATAGAATACAGCGGACGAAACTGGATCATAATGGGACAAGCATAAGTTATAAGGAATAAAAACCATATTTTCAACATTTTTTGATTCGATTAAAATTTTCAAGGTTATCAAATTATTGGAAGAAATGGTCAAAATATAAAGTTCAAGGTCATAAATTAAAGCTTATTAGTCAAGCTTATGATGCATTTTACAGGAAATCTCTATGAATTTTAGTTTGAAAGTTATATGGACTTTAAGAGTGATTAAAAACTGATTTTTTCGAAAAATCGTTAAAATTTCAAACAGCCATAACTTCTAATCATCCAATTTAGCCCATCTTCGAACTTAACTGTGGTAATTACACATGAAATAAGTGTAGATAATTTCATTAAGATCGGATAAGAATTTTAGACGCAATCGTGTCCTCAAAAGTCCGTTATATTACATAAATATATATATATATATATGTAAAGAAAATGTTTATTTCTTTAAATTTGAATTATGCCGCGCTCCAGGTCGTTCACATACTTGATAGTTGATAGTATAGGTCTCTGCATAATCGAAAGCAGATATGGGAAGTACGGAAGTGAGGGGAGGTTATGGGACGGCGTCATACTTTACAATATTAAAATATTAATATATAAATATAAAAACAAACCTATTTAATAAATTAAAAAGGGATAAATAGAAATTGACATATTGAAAAATAAACTTTTAATGTCGTTTCTTTGTTTTCAGGTAGGAATTAGATAAATTATGTAGTAATGTTTAGTAATAGAATTTATAACAAATGAAATAAATAAATCTTTGTTTTCAGAGCAACACATTACAGTTCATTTAATTTATAACCTTTGAGAATATCAGAACAATAATCTTATAAAACGACATTAAAAGTTTATTTTTCAATATGTCAATTTCTTTTTATCCCTTTTGAGGTAGATTTTTTTAAAAATCTAACTAGTGTATTTGTCCTTATGGTCTATTTTTTAAGGAATTTCGTCATAAACTATCATAATTAGTTGAGTAGAGTTCAAAAATACCATTCGTCAAAAAATTTATATATGTATGTATATATATATATATATATATATATATATATATATATATATATATATATATATATATATATATATATATATATATATTTATGTAATATAACCTTTTGGGGACACGATTGCGTCTACAATTCTCTTTCGATCTTAATGAAATTTTCTACACTTATTCTATGTGTAATTACCACGTTCAAGCTCGAAGATGGGCTAAGTCGGTCAATTAGTTTAGAAGTTATGGCTGTTTGAAATTTTAACGATTTTTCGAAAAAATCAGTTTTTACTCACTTTTAAAGCCCATATAACTTTAAAACTAAAACTCATAGATAATTTCTGTAAGAAGTATTTTAAAGCTTGACTAATGAGCTTTAATTTATGACCTTAACTTTTATATTTTGACCATTCCTTCCAATCATTTGATAGCCTTGAAAATTTTAATGGAATCAAAAAATGTTGAAAATATGGTTTTCAATCCACATAACTTATGCTTGTCCCATTATAATCCGGTTACGTCAGTTGCAGTTTATTCTGCACAAAATAAACTGTAAATTTCACTGCTATTTTATATTTTAAAATTATTTCTTTTATTATTTATGATGTATCGAATGTACCTCTAATCCCTATGATTATCACTGGTATTGTCATCGTAATAGCGATTACAATTATGATCATATTGATTAAATTTTCTATATACTTCGTTTATGTGAAGGTTAGTGTGGTACATTACCTGTATAATGTTTTGTCAAATCAACTATCTGAAGTTCTCTATCGAAAATAGTCGTTGTCTTTTTTTACCCTCACTCTTAGAAAACAAGCCTAATTTCATGTCATGACTATACACTAACATGAATCACAAGATATGTATGAATGAAACTTTTTATATAGATTAATTGGAAAATCTACCTTCCATTTCGGCTGCCGAATGGCCTTTTTTAATTTATTAAATAGGTTTGTTTTTATATTTATATTTTAATATTTTAATATTGTCAAGTATGACGCCGTCCCATAACCTCCCCTCACTTCCGTACTTCCTATATCTGCTTTCGATTATGCAGAGACCTATACTACCAACTATCAAGTATGTGAACGACCTGGAGCGCGGCATAATTCAAATTTAAAGAAATATATATTTTCTTTACATATATATATATATATATATATATATATATATATATATATATATATATATATATATATATATACATATCTAAATTTTTTAACGAATGGTATTTTTGAACTCTACTCAACTAATTATGATAGTTTATGACAAAATCCCTTGAAAAATCGACCATGAGGACAAATACAATAGTTAGATTTTTAAAAAAATCTACCTAATTACGATGTTAAAAGTCTAGTCAACCACTACAATAATCAATAGGACAAATTACGATGTTAGCATTGTAAATTTAACTAGAATTTTTTTTTCCGTATATTAACGATCATACATCAGTAGCTTGTAGTTAGAAGATTCGTGAAAAATATGAGAATGCAAATACTTTTACAAATGAAAAAAATTTTTCCACTTTCTCTTGTCAGTCCATAAATTTTTTTAGTTTGATACTATGCATCGTATGACTTTTCTTTACCCTCATTCTTTCTACTAGCAATAAGAAAAAGTTAATATGAGTGTATTTTCCAGCAGCAGATATCAATAAAAGTGAATTTGAATTCTTCAACTGAATTGAAGAGAAATATAAAAAAATGAATTACCCAGCTAATGATAAATATATTATAAAATCCTTGCATACTAAAACTCACACAAAACTATTCAATGCATATCTACATAGTGTTAACAACATTCGTTGTACTGGACATAACATTTGGTAAGATCGCTAATAAAAATACAGTCAATTTTCGAGTTCCTCAAAAGCAAACACTATAAAAACATTTTAGACTCGGGTAGTGTAAGTGACTCGTTTGGAAAACTACATCAAATATGGTGTCGAATTTTGGAGGTGTGAATTAAAAATTGTGAAATCGTCAAGCGTGTAAATTCGTAATTTATGATAATTTCGCGTTAAGAAAAATAATCATAAAAATATTGAAGGTTCAAAATGCTATTTAATGTCTAAATTAAAGTAAAATAGTTATTGATTAAGTATACACTAAGAGAAAACTCTATGGTTATGGTAACTATAAAGGGATGAATATGAGGAAATAGTCATTTTAACTGATATCAATACTATCTTGTACTATATCATAGTACCCGAACCTATTTTTAAATAGTAGTATCAACTAAGCATTGCTAACATTTTTAACTTTCCGCTGAAAAAATTGGAAATTTTCAAAAACTCGAGAAGTTATTGGTTTTACCCCGATTATCGAAAATCGAGTTTTCATCAGATATCGACGTTTTGAGGTCCTAGGAAGCTATTCTGACTATTTTCAGAATGATGTCCGAGTGTATGTATGTATGTATGTATGTATGTGTGTGTGTGTGTGTGTGTGTGTGTGTGTGTGTGTGTGTGTGTGTGTGTGTGTGTGTGTGTGTGTGTGTGTGTGTGTGTGTGTGTGTGCGTGTGTGTGTGTGTGTGTGTGTGTGTGTGTGTGTGTGTGTGTGTGTGTGTGTGTGTGTGTGTGTGTGTGTGTGTGTGTGTGTGTGGATGTAAACTCTTTGTATCTTCTTAATGAATTGATCGATTGAGAGTTCAAGGTGGCAATCGAAAGAGTTTGTGGCCGTCAACTTTTCTGAAAATTTCAAATTAATCGATCAAATGGACTCTAAAATATAGAAGAAATACAAAAAAAACAAAATTTTTTTTTCAGTTTTTTTCAAATTTTTCAGAAATGGCTCGATCGATCAATTCCAAAATCTAATCAGCACTAGAATTCAATAAAACGCGTCGATCGCTGCCCCAGCCATCTCAGTCGGTTTATTCGTTCGAGAGAAATCGATCGAGAAAGAAATGGTGAAAAACGGTTTTCTTCGATTATCTTCGAAGGGACTTATCCGATCAATTCCAAAATTTCATCAACTCTGAAACTCAAGAGAACGCGTCGAGTGTCACCTCAACCATCAAAATCGGTTCATTCGTTCAAGAGGAACCGTTAACGGAAGAATTAAAAAAAATTTTTTTTTAGTTTTTTTGAAATTTTTCAAAAAACGACTCGATAAATCAATTTCAAAATTCGACCAGCTCTAAAACTTGCTAAAAAGCGTCGATTGCCACCTCAACCGCCTCAATCAGTCAATTCGATTGAGAGATATCGTTGGAGAAAAAATGGATAGAAACGGATTTTTTTTAGAACAACGGCATACAAAAGTATTTTCGAGCTCGAAGAGCTCGAAAATGTATTCACAACAATGTTCTTGAGCTCAAAGAGCTCGAAAATAGCGGGAAGTATTAGGGCTGGCCCGCAGGGTCAACCGATAGAGCGATTTTTTGTTTTGTTATGGCAACTATTCAATATTATTTCTTAGAACTTATACTTCAGCAACAATAATAAGAATACTTTTTCATTTCACCCCTACAAATAAAAAATGTACCAGTGACTATTTTAGTTTGATTATCGTCCAATAGTTCTTGTAACTACTTTTAATAGTCAACGAAACTACTCTGACAATGCAGTCATCGTATTTTACAACGCATAAAGAGTTTCTCCAACTAATAATAGGTACAGCGATTGAACTGTGATACGTTACTTTAATTAACATAAAAATGATGATTATTAAAACTATTATTAAATAATTCGCCTAATGTACTAACGATTGTCAAAAGTTTGAAAACAAAAACGCGTAGTTAAGAACACTAAAATGAAATTATTATATTGCAATATACAAAATTAAACGATGATAATATTAACTTATTTAAGAACATTTTTATATTGTTTGACGGTTTCAAATTTGCCTCGGTGTAATAGTAATTTAGTTTAAAAAATAACGAATGTTATTAGATTTTATTGTCCCTGTTGCATATGTCGTTTTTAACTTGATTATTTACATTAGACTAATGTCAGTTGTGGAAGTTATTTCAAAAAATGTGGGCATCGGTTCGCCCTGCAGGCCAGCCCCTTAACTTCTCACTGTTTTCAAGCTCAAGGAGTTTGAAAACATTAGTGTGAATACATTTTCGAGCTCTTCGAGCTCGAAAATACTTTTGCATGTGCTAGTTTTTTTATGAGCTTTTCAAGCTGAAACAAATTGCATTTTATGTTAAAGTTTGAAAATTTATGAATCGAAAATCATCGATAAACAAAAGTGTTTTCAATTATTATTCCCAATTATGTTCTATAAAATAAATGTATTGAGGCAGAAATCAATGCCCGTGATCAAAATCGAGGTTTGAATGAGTTATTACTCTATGACTTAGGTCAGAACAATAATATATAAAATATCCAAGATAAATATTAAAAACTGTGTATTTTCAATTGTTTTGTTGATGATGTAGTTTGAACTAAAGAACGAGTAAGATGATATTATATGGTGATCGAAAGTGACCATAGAGACGATGAGTTGGTATGATTTCAGAAACATTTTAGTGCATTATATTATTCATTTTATTGATTTATTCATTTGTTGTTCGATCATGGAGCAATGTTCCTTGTGATCAAGACCAAAAAAATTACATTGATGTTACAATTAGTTTTAAGTACAAAATATAGAACCTGATAATATCATCAGCACAGTACATTAACTTCATATAACCATTTACACCAGAGCAAAAATGTTGCAGCAAGATTCTACACAAATGACATCCAAATTGTACCAAATATATTAGACTGGGCCTAAAAAATCGACTATTTTTTTTTTTTAACGATACTGTGGAAATATTATTTGAGATGATAGAAAAAAATTATTGTGAAAATTTGAGCCCTTAATATGGATATTAAGAGGTGTATCATCGCAATTTTCGATTTTTTTTAAATGAGCGGGTTTTTGTCTCATAACTCTCAATCCATCGAAATAAACAAAATTGACTCAGATACATTGTTTTGAAGGAAATTTGATGCTCTACAAAAAAGGTCTGATTGAAATTTTTCGTCAGATGAACCATTTCCTTATAATCATGTTTTGAACATTGGTATGATTTCAAAATTTGATTGTTCAAATTTGGAGTTTTGTTATTTATGTAAAAATAAGTCTCTGGAAAAAGCCAATGAATATTCTTAAAGAAAATTGAATGCTCTACAAAAAAAGTCTCTTAACAATTTTCGCTAAATTCACTCCTTCAAAAGTTATTCAAGGTTGAAGTTATGTAAAACGACTTCAATAATCTTGAATAACTTTTGAAGGAGTGAATTTAGCGAAAATTGTTAAGAGACTTTTTTTGTAGAGCACTCAATGTTCTTTAAGAATAAT
Organism: Microplitis mediator; assembly: GCF_029852145.1. Taxonomy (NCBI): domain Eukaryota; kingdom Metazoa; phylum Arthropoda; class Insecta; order Hymenoptera; family Braconidae; genus Microplitis; species Microplitis mediator. The sequence continues at coordinate 11,355,282 of NC_079969.1, read as the reverse complement.
TATTGTCTTTTTCCGGAAACTCTTTTTTACATGAATTACAAAATTCTAAAGTTGAGCAATCAAATTTTAAAATCATACCAATGTTCAAAGCATGATTATAAAGAAACGGTTCATCTGACGAAAAATTTTAATCAGATCTTTTTTGTAGAACATTAAATTTCCTTAAAAAAATATACCTAAGTCGATTTCGTTTATCTCGATGGTTTGAGAGTTATGAGACAAAAACCCGCTCTTTAAAAAAAAATCAAAAATTGCGATGATACACCTCTTAATATCAAAATTAAGGGCTCAAATTTTCACAATAATTTTTTTTTGTCATCCCAAATAATATTTCCACAGTATCGTTAAAAAAAAAAATAGTCGATTTTTTTGGCCCAGTCTAAAATATATATAATAGGGTGTTTCAAAATAAACATTTTTTTTTTTTTTCAATCTTATGGTCTTAAAAGTTAGACTTAGGTATTCAAAAAATTCTCCCAAAAGAGCAGCTCGAAAGCTCAATCCTGCTAAGAGCTCAACGAATATTAATTTTCTCATTTGAATTACATGTAAACAAAATTTTTTTTGGTTATTTATATATAAAAACATTTAAAAAATTTTTTTCGAAAATCGAAGTACACAGTCTTGTAGGAAATTAAATTTTCTACAAAAAAGCCCGTAAGTGATTTCTTCGTACAACTAATAGAATAAAAGTTATGAAGCTTGAAACAATAGTGAATTAAAAAACTTAACGTAAAGACAATTTCCGGCATTAATTACGTGTACATGTTTATACAGTGAATCTATATACTATGTATAATCAGTAAGGTGTTTTAGAGAGATTTCTGAGATCCTACTTATTTTTCGTATAAATTTCGAAAGAAAAATATTTTTTTAAGAATTAAAATTTTTTTCTTTCTGTATTTTTAAATTAAAAAGAATGTTCTGTTTTCAAAGTAAGGAAAATTTTTCGCATGTGTTCGAAAAAAAATTAACAGTTAACATGAGCTCAGATGAAAAAACCTAAATTTTTATCGAAAAACTGTTTAATATAATTAATACATGAAGTTATACTATTTAATATAGTTTAAAGCTTCATAACTTTTTTTCTACTAGTTCTCCGGAGAAAACACTCGGAAATTTTTTTGTAGAGAATTTAATTTCCAATAAGATTATACACTTTGATTTTCGAAAAAAAATTTTTTTATTGCTAAAAAACAAAAAAAAATTGTTTTACATGCAATTTGAATAGGAAAATGAATAATCGGTGAGCTCTTAGTAGAATTGAGATTTCGAGCTGCTCTTTTGGGAGGTTTTTTTTTATACCTACCCTTGCGACCTTCAACCCACTCTGGAAACACTCTGGGATCATAGTCAGAATGTAAACATTATAAATCCAGTATGTTTCCAGAGTGGTTTTGTGCCCTTTTTCCAGAGTGAAACCAAAGTGGTTTCAGAATTGATCCAGAGTAGATCAAAATGTCTTCAGAATGGACCCAAAGTGAATCCAGAATGAAACCTAAGTGTTTTCAGAATGTACCCAGAGTGAGTCCAGAATGGAATCAAAGTGTTCCCAAAATGAGCCCAGAGTCGATGAAATTTAAATACTAAGAAATAAAAAAAATTTGGTACTTTCTAAACACATAAATCAATAATAATCTACAGAAAAACAATTTTTACCCCAATGTTTTAATTAACTATGCTTTTGTTAATTCGTTAATTTTTACTTGTTGAAAGTTTACATAAAAACCCTGATTATTTCTAAACTAAAAACCCCGAATTTATTTTACTTCTTGAAGCTATTCTTGAAAGGGTTTAGAAAAGATCGCCGGTGAAAAAATAAAAAAATTTCGATTTTATTAACAATCTAAACCATTGAAAAATAAAAAACGTAAATAAAACAATCAAGAAAATTTATTTTTTTGATTATTTTATTTTTTTATTGCTGAAAGCTACATAACAAAAATTTGAAGAAAATTTTTACTTGCATTGTTTAAATAATTGTTATAAACAAATATATTGCTAATTAGACTTTACAAAATTTTTTTTTGGGAAAAAAACGCTCAAAAATAAGGATTTTTAAGAAATAAATCGTTTCTTAAAAAAATTTTTTTTGCTAAACAGCGCATTTGCTGATTAGCAATTTTTTTTTTACTCAATATTGATATTAAGAAACCATAATTTTTTTTCAAATCATCATTTTTCATGTTCTGTTATATTAGAAAAAAAATTTTTTTCATTCATTTATTATTTGTTTATTAAAAAAACAATTTGTTATAAACAAATAAATTTTTACGCAATATTTTTTTCAAATACTAAAAATAACCATGCGTTTTTTTTTGTAGAAAAAATTTTTTTTTATTTTTTAAATTATTGTACATTTGGACTTGTCGCTACCTTGCTGTTCTTCTTCATTGTTATTAAAATATCTTATTGAAGACACAACTACAACACTTCAAGTCTTTTTTATTATCCATTAATCATTAAACAAATTGAGCTTGTAACCGAAGCTCTAACTCAATAGCTTAATGAATTATGAATAAAAGTAATTTTTAAGAATTCTTTTTAATAAATACAAAAATATTGTTAATTAGCAAATTCGCTTTTTAGCAATAAATAACATTTTTTAAGAAACAATTGTTTTCTTAAAAATTGTTATTTTCATTAAGTATTTTTATCCCAAAAAAAAATTTTATTAAATCTTATTAACAATGAATTTGTTTATAACAATTATTTAAATAATGCAAGTAAAAATTTTTTAAAAATTATTGTTGTATAGCTTTTAGCAATGAAAAAACAAAAAAATAAATTTTCATGATTGCTTTATTCACGTTTTTTATTTTTCAATGCTTTAGATTGTTAATAAAGAAGTAAAAAATCGAAATTTTTTAATCTTTCTAACGGCGATCATTTCTAAACCCTTTCAAGAATAGCTCCAAGAAGTAAAAAAAAACCGGGGGTTTCAGTTTAGATATAATCAGGGTTTTTATGTGAACTTTCAACAAGTAAAAATTAATTATTAATTAATTAATTATTTGATCTGTTTTTGATCTTTTATAAAAATTTTAAGCTGTTTTTGATCTGTTGTTTTAAAAAACAATTGCGTTATGGGCAGACAAAACTAGATTAATTCTTGAACTTTAAAAATTTTTAGTTCTGAAAATTTGCAAGGACTAAACTAGATTATATTATGGACTTGTAATATTTTTATTTATGGGCAATATTTATAAAAAATAAATTAAGTTACAGAATTGATTATGTTTTGTTTACTATTTATTTAGTGTCTTTTGTTTAAAAATGTCGACAGTTAATGAAAGTTTTGACAGCTTTGACCCGGGTTTTAATGTGAAAGACTTAAGAGAAAAATTTGCTGGGATAAGATATATGTGAAGGAGGAGAAAGTCACCGGTGCTAAGCAGCAGTGGAAGTAGTTTAGTGCTCGCCACTAGATCGCGCCCAACTTATTATTGTCCTGTTCCTGGTTAGATAGGTGTTTTAGAGTTCTTATATTCTATACTTAAAAATAATTCTGGCACGGATACTTCTCTGTTATTTGACAGAGTGACAAGTGCCTGTTTCGATGGTCATATAGTAGATGCTATATTACATTGTGACAATAATGTCAAATATTTTTGTTTTCTTGAAAAAATTGTTTTTACAATCCAGAAACATAAAATACGTTTCAGGTCATGAAAAAATAATTGATTTTTGTATTCAATAAATGAATATTCTTAAAATAATATATTTCGGTAAATTTTTTTTTTTTTTTTAGTATTCATTTACTCTGAATATCCTCTGGTTTGAGTATGTATTCACTCTGATCCCACTCTGGAAACATTCTGGAAACACTTTGGTATCAGTTTGTATTCAATGTGGATGCATAACGGTGTCAGTATGTATCCACTCTGGATACTTTCTGGAAACACTTTGGATTTACTCCGTATCCGCTCTGGAAATATTCTGGGTTCACTCTCAGAAAAAGGCACAAAACCATTCTGGAAATACTCGGGAGTCGGTATAGTGGAATCGTGTTACCAGAATATTTCCAGAGTGTATCCAGAATGTTTTTAATACCGCGAGGGTAAGACTTATTTTTGAGACCATAAGAAAAATAAGTTTTTTTTGTGAAACACCCTAATATACACTGGTCACAAAAATTAAGGGATAGAAAAAAAAACTCCGGAACCGTGCATGATAAAAAAATTTATAGTCCTTCGAGCCGGATGGTTGGTTGGTTGTGTCAGTAGCATTCATCAGTGGGCAGCTGCATTCATATTCACTCATCTCAGGTTACGGAGCTCAACATGGGGGATGACGAGAAAAAGGAGGATCTTGCAAAGGAACAACAGCACTCAAAGATTCCAGAAGGCACCTCCCCGGAACCACAACTCGTTCCTTCAATCAACGTTGACAAGCCAGCACTCAACGACTCCAGTATCACCGACACTGGGAACCCCGGTGATGGAGACTCCGTCAAGGTGAAATCCAAGCGCATTCCGAGAAAATCCACGATTTCCTCAGCACTCGAAATGAAAATGATCAGCCAGCACTCGCGGCTCAGAGCCTTATCAGACTGGGAAGCTCTGGCTGCTACACTCATCGTTACTGACGGTTTAGCTCAACTCAAGTCTCGGCTTGAGTTACGAAAGAGTGACACCAGTTCAACCTCACTCATGACTCACTCGCACTCACTTGCACCACGGAGTTTTTGGAGAGCTCATGCGTCAAGGGAAGCGTATAAGAATTGGTGTATCGTTCATATATTGCCGCCAAAGGCAAACTCATCGCACTCGTCAACTCAATACCAGTTCCAACTGCTGCTCCAGCAGAAGCGCTGTCTTCAAGGACAGGCTGCACTCAGCCTTGCCAGTGTACAAATGTACAACGACCAATTTGTACTGGCTTGGAATCAGCTCAAGAAGAGGTACAAAATTTTCGCCTATTCATCGGTGCTCAACTGGACAAGCTCCAGCACATGTATGCGCTCACCTCATGCTCATCTGAGCAGCTCAATTACCTCCTGAACACCGTTTCGGAGCCAATCAACTCACTAAACGCACTAGGTGTGCAACTAAACTCAGATATGAGTCCGTTACTTACGCAGTCGATCATATCCAAGCTGGATTCATACAACCAGGAGCTCTGGGAGAACGGAATGAGCGCTTCCACGGAATACCCAACACTCAAAGCACTCAATGATTTCATGGTCAGTCGCACTGGGGCTCAAGAACAAGTGGAACAGGCGTCTTTGTCCAAACTACCGCGCTCATCCAGTAAAGCAGCTTCATACGCTGCTGCAGCCGTTGCTCACTCATCAACCAGTACTTAACCTTCAGCCACGCACTCATCTGCCCCAAATTCAGAGCCACTCAAGAAGGTATTCCCTCCTGCACAATATCCTTGTGATCTGTGCAAGGGAGATCACTTTATTGTGAGGTGCACTCAATTCTTGGAGCTCAAACAGGCTCAACACATTCAAGTCGTTGTGGAAAAGCGACTGTGTGAAAATTGTTTTGGCCATTATCTACCAGATGCTTGCAACTCACTTTTCAAATGCAAGGTGTGTGATCAGAGACACCACACGATGATACACCCGGGACTCAACAGTATTCAAAAAACTTAGGCTCAGACGCTGAACGCACTCAATAAAACCGTCTGCTTTCACATGACGACTCGAGCGACGCTCAACTGAACCCATCTGTACTCAACACGTCTGACATTAAATCTACAAGCACTCATTGCCCAGCAATCTTACTCGCAACCTGCCTGGCGGACTTGATCACCAAGTTAAGTAATCCAGTACGCATTTGCTGGATTCAGGGTCTGAATTATCGTTTGTTTCAGATTCCTTGGTGAACTCATTTGCACTAGAACGAATATATCTATACAGATCATTGGTATCGGTGTATCCAATGATGGTAGAACTAAAGGTCAAGTCATACTCAAGCTCTCATCTAGGCATTCAAACGACTCAGTCATCATCAGTGCCCATATATTGGATGATCTCATTACTCAACTACCATCTGTTGCACTCAACCAACTCAACTGGGACCAATACAAGGAACTACAATTGGCAGATTCAGCGTTCACGAGACAAGGACCAATCGATATCATCATTGGTGTCGATCATTATGGTCTCATCATAAAAGATGCACTTCTCAAAAAGTCTGAAAGCCTGCTAATCGCTTAAGATACCATCTTCGGGTGGATATTACTCGGTCCAGTCACTCAACACACTCATAGACTATCTATTACTTATCATGCTGCTGTCAAGCAATCAACTCAACATCTTTAAGACCTGCTATCACGCTTCTGGACTCGAGAAGAAATTCCAGTCAGCAAAATCAAGGAACTCAACCCAGATGAAGAGGCGTGTGAAGTGCATTTTCAACAAACTCATCGACAAGATATTTCAGGACAGTACATAGTCCGACTGTCCACTCGATATGCAATGCAATGTACTATTATGTAATCAATGCGCGAAAAAAACGCAGTTAAATATGCAAAGTCAGCGTCATGCAGTCGGAATTATAAAAATAATTTACATTATCATCATTAACGAAGACTCATACTTTATGGAATTGGATAATTCGTTTATTATTATTCATTTTACAAGAGTTAATTCGATAAAAAACAAAAAAAATCTCAACTCTGATGTTATGTCGTAACAATTTTATCATTTCATTCTAATGTATTTCAATTAAACATGTGAACCCGGTACCCGTTTACTGTGCTAGTGCAAGAAAGAGAGAGTAAGTTAGAATTCATCCCATAAGAACATAATTTTCTTCAGCCAAGAAAATTGACTCTTTGTTCGAGTCGGTCATGCAGCTTGCCTGGAACAACTATATTACCAACAGGAGAACAGAATATTGTTAGCACAACGAATTTATTCTCTTCAAATAAAAGTAATTGTTATTGAATGAAGTAATTTAAGGTTCTCTTGTAAAAAAAAAATATTTACCTTAATAAATGTATTCACTTCGAATGAATAATTTTTCTCTTAATACAAGTAAATAACAAATTTTGAATAAAATAAAATTTTCTCCAATTAAAAAAATCTAGTATCTTAAATTAATAAATAAGTTTTTTAATTCAATCGTAAAAGAGTTTTTGACTAAAGAAACACTTTATTGACGTAGGATTCAAAACTCAAGTAAATTCAATACTTGATCGGAGAAAATTCTGGCCTTCCTTCTTTGGACCAAAAATTTTCTTGACTCAAGAAAATTTATATTTAGCCAAGATAGTTTTTTTTCTGTGCACAGTACATGTACTCAAGATACTTATTCCAGAATTTTGCTCGAACATGGATTACTTGGACAACTCTAGTATATTGTAAGATCATAATTCTGATTTATTTAATGCGGAAAATGCAGAAATCGAAACTAAAATATCTATTTGATATTTCTCAATCAGACACTTCACATCCACAGAAATATAAGTAGTCTTTTTAAGAATAAATTTTATCTCTACTTTAAAGTAAAGTGTTTCAGAAAAATCAATAGGCCCAAATTAACTGTCGAATTATAGTCACGCGTAAACACAAAATCTTGATAAAACTACTCCACATATATTTATTACATTGTATTGGTTTTTGTCATTGCAAGATTTTCGATGGTCTTGGTCTCGGTCTGGATATTGCAATCTATAGTATCATCTTAGTCCCGTCTTGATAAGTCGAGACGAGATCAAGACAAGATTAATATAATCTCGATCTTGAGTGCAGCCCTAAACAAAATACACATTTCAATGAAAAAAAAAAATTATAATAATTTTTGTCCGACGATATCTTTGGAACGAAGGAACTGATTCGAGCGTTCTTAGTGGCAATCAAAAAAGCTCACTAAGACTTCAAACTGATTACATTTTGAGGCAAATCGAGTGAGTGGTTTATGATTTATACGCAATATATCTGAAAAAAAATAAAATTTTTAATTTGTATTTTTCGTACAACTTGTAAACTACATGACGGATCGACTCCCCAATCTAATCAATTTTGAATCTTGGTGAGCTCTTCGATTGCCATCAAGAACGTTCAAATCGGTTGATTCGTTCCAAAGATATCGTCGGAAAAAAAACGTTTATCCACACACAAATGCCCATAAGAAGGGTGATTCAAAAGTATTCAAAGTATTCAAATGCATTAAAAAGTATTTTAAATTTTTTTTTCTAATCGTTTTAAATCGTTTTTTTTTAATAAGAGGGATACACCGTGTAAAATGAGCGAATAAATCTAGAGGATCTGGTTTAGGCGTGAAAATTTTTAAACAATTAAAAATTACACAAAATTTATCAATAAATAATTTGGTTATTTATTTACACTTTATACACCTTAAATTGTAAGAACTTAATAATTATAGTGAATGCAACAAATATAACTACGCAATAGCGAATGCGACAATGAAAGAATCACGTATAATAAATCGACACGTGGTCGATAGCGGTTAGTGACGCGGAAATTAATTTGGTAATTAATTACACGCGAATGACAATTAATTTATCCTCAATAAATAGCAGCCTTATTGTACTGACTAATTATTGAGAACAATTAAGCGCAAGATTAAGAATTATATCATACAAGAAATAATTAACATTAGCAGAGCGGTTTTAGTACACGAGGTTGTAAGTTACAAAGCACATTGTAGATTGAGATGATGAAATCGTAGTTGAGCTGGCGTTACCACTCAGTGCTAACGTGGCAGCATTGCTGCATGTGACGAATTTTCCCATCGACCTAAAAGCGCACCAACAGAAAAAGCAGTTAACAGCCAATTTTCCTTATTAGCTGCCGAGTACACCGGAATAAGACGAATTATTTGATTAGCTGGCAGATATAATACGAATTATCTTATTGGCCAGCTGGTAGCGGGTTCTCATGCCGTTTTGACACGGTCATAAGCAAGAAATTGCATGTGTCGGGCCTAGATAGCGAGTGACCCGGCACTATTCTGACATTCAAGTCAGTAGCGAGTTCGGCAACTCTCGGTCGTAGCGGAAATGCACGAAGCTTTTAAAATTATTCAAGCTCGTGACTGAACACACCGTAATATCACGGTAAATTTATGGTAAAACACCGTAAATTACTGTGATTCACAGAAACGATAATATATGATTATCACGGCGACTTCACGGTGAATTCACTTAAATTTACGGTAATTTACAATGATTCAAGGTATTACAGTAAATTACCATGATTTTGGAGGTGATAGATAGATTTTTAGCGATACAATATATGCTATTTGGTTTTACTACAGTTATATTAAAAGTCTTTTCTTCAGCGACGTACTTATATTACAGTAATAGAACTTTAAGTGTGTTAAAACTTTGTAATGTTGATTTCAAAGATTATGATGACTTCATGTGATTGTTGAACAATTTATTATTAGAGATATAACCACCCATACGAAAAAAATATATATCCGAGCCAATCTGCATATATGAGACATACATTTTTATATATGTCGTTTATATGCAGATTGGCCGGGATATATCCGGATATATATTTTTTTCGTATGGGCAATAGATCCAGAGACACGGCAGTGTCTCGCGCCAAGTACACGTTCAAACACACGTCTGTGTGTGAGTGTGTAGCGTGAACCTGCCGTGTCTCTATTCTGTAGACAGACCTCATTTTGACAGCTCAAAATTTTTAATTGCCAGAAAATATTTTTTCAAGCCGTAAATAACTTTCAAAAGTAGAAATTATTATATATCCTATTCATTTTTTACTAAATTAGTTCTTTTTCTAACAATTAATTATTAATAAACAATAATATACTCTATTGAAATATGCTCGCCCACGTTTTGTAATCCTACAAATTTTTTTACACAATTGTCCATTTTTCGATATTTGTCATGGTGGTAGCACTGCTCTTATATACTATATGAGATATCGAGTATTATATTATAGACTATAGTAGTATACATGCCAAAGCATATTCAAAATTATTTTGTATATATTTGGAAGCAATCATTAGTTTGGATCATTAGTCACTTGAAAATATAATATACATAATGGGTTACTTTGATTGAACTAACCCTGATAGCCATTTTGTTATCAACTTAGAAATTTAACTTCCTTAATAGCCACTTTAGCGTGAAGACAGTAATTTTACAGTTGAAATTAACGGAAATTTGCAGCCCGAATTTGTCGACAATCTAACAGCAAAAGTGAAAAGAAAATTTTGCGGTTAATTTCTCCTTAATTTAGAGGCAATTTTTTTTACTAGAAAAAAAGTTGGAAGTGTTCATTTTTACCATTACAGAAAGTAAACAAATTGATAAATAAAGGTGTCTACAATTTGACGGTAAATAAATACTTTACAATTTTCAAGTCTAATTAACAATGAATTGATATAAAAATTTCCCTGAAAATTGACAACTTTTTTTTAGTCACCTTTTGAAGTGAATTTGCATTTTAGTTCGAGCAGTAAATTTACCTCATTTTGTATAGCAAGTTGTATACAAATTTTCGTCGAAAACAGAAAAGCCTAAAACTAACGGTCATTTAATGAAAAGTTTTGTAAAATAAATCTCTGCTAAGCAAACTGTGCTATTAGGGTTAGTTGAAATTTACTACCAGGATCGAACAGCAAATTACTAGCAAAAGTTGGACAAGCAACTTTTGCAGGCAGCTTTCTGATAATTTGTACAGTATGCTGCACCTAAATTGCAGTCACAGACCTGAACAGCAGAAGTTGACGTACATTTGCTGCTAAATTTGGAGAGACATCTGCTCGGCAAACTTGTTCTTATTTATTCTGATCTATTTATAATATAAAGAATTTCAAACATGCAATATATGTCATCGTGATTTTTCATGTGATTATTTATCATTCACTTGGGTGAAAAAAAAAAAAAAAAAAAAAAAAAAAACAATCTACAATAAACTCATAATTAATTTTGTTTCAATGATAGCCAGAGTTTTTGATTAGATAGTTGGTGCATATGAATTCTGACCAACTTGACGACAACTTTCAGCTTTTGTAACTGTTGACTACGAGTTTTCCGGAAATTTGGAGCCAATCTATTGTCGCAACCTGTCGACAACTTTCTGAGAAACTTGTGAACAACTTTCGGTCCACTAATATAATGACAACTTTTGCTACCGACGTTCTCAGAAAGTTGCCATCAACTGATGGAAATGCCAACTTTTGCGGCCAACTTAGCGACAGGTTGCGACAGTAGATTGTCACCAAGTGCGCCAACTTGGCTATCAGGGAAATTTTTCTTCCACTTCTTTCATCATCATCAATACCCTAGTAGCACAGTTTGCTAACGCAAAAGTTTACTTTACAAAAGTTTTCTAGATTTTCGACAAATGTCCGGCAGCTTCGGACTTTTCCGTTTTTGAAGACAATTTGTATGCAACTTGCTATACAATTTGACGTAAATTTACTGCCCGAATCAGAATGCAAATTCACGTCAAAAGTTGACTAGAAAAAAGTTGTCGGCAATTTTTAGGCAAATTTTCATATCAATTTATTTTATGTATCAATTTGCTTACCTTCTGTAATGGGAAGAATAAACATTAACGACTTTTTTTCTAGTAAAAAGTTACCTCTAAATTGAGGAAAAATTAACTGCAAATTTTTCTTTCCAACTTTTGCTGTCAAATTGTCGACAAATTCAGGCAGATAATATCAGGTAATTTCAACGTCATATTTTTCATTCTGAAAGTGATGAAAAATCTAGTCATTTTATTACCATGATAAAAAAAAATTCAGCATGGATAGAAAGAGACGATTTACATGTTCAATCAGTACGGTGGCCTTCTAATGCAAAAAATGCGTATGTACTTTTTTTAGAAAAAAAACAAAATGATTTTTAATCCTACAAAAATAACATCAAATCCCACCAAAAACAGATTCTCAGTTATAAGGTCGCGCCAAGTACACGTTCAACGTTTATCCCTTATTGCATAAAACATAATTTTTTTACAAAAAATACTGAAATCGAAAAACAAAAATACCAAGTAACTGCGATATGGTAAAGATAGAAAAACTTATTATTTTGAAAATATACAAATAAAAAAAATTTGGGCGTCGGTTGGCCCTGCGGGCCAGCCCCAAAACTTCCCGCTGTTCTCGAGCTCAAGGAGCTTGAAAACATCACTGTGAATATATTTTCGAGCTCTTCGAGCTCGAAAATGCTGTTACATGCAATCATTTTATTATGAGCCTTTTAAGCTCTAACAAGTTACGTTTTATGCTAGAGTTTGAAATGTTAAGAATCGAAAATCATTAATGAAGAAGCGGGTTTTAAATTTTTATTATCGATTATGTTCTCTGAAATAAATGTATTGAGGCAGAAATCTATGTCAGTGATCAAAATCGTGATTTGAATAAGTTTTGACTTAGGTCAGAGCAATAATATATGGAATATCCGAGAAAAACATTAAAAACTGGGTTTTTCAATTTTTTGCTGACAATATGTTTAAAACTAAGGAACAGGTTATATGACATTATCTGATAATCGGAAGAGACTATAAAAAAAAAGAGTTGGTATGATTTCAGACACATTTTAGCACATTATATTTTGATTTATCTGGAAAAAATAACATGATATGTTATTTTTTTAACTTTTCAGCGCCTATATCTTTTGAACTAATCAACCGATTTTGATGTTTGAGGTGGCAATCGGCGCGTTTTCTTGAACTCTACAGCCGATAAAATTTTGAAATTGATCGGATGAGTCACTTCAAAGATAATCGAAAAAAAACGTTTTTTACCATTTCTTTCGCCATCGATATCTCTTGAACAAATTGACCGATTGAGATGGTTAAGGTGGCATTCGACGCGGCTTACAAAGTTCTAGAGCTGATTAGATTTTGAAATCAATCGTTCCTGTCGTTTCTTAGAAATTACTAAAAAACTAAAAAAAAAATTTTTTTTTTTTCATTAATTCGCCAATATCTTCGAGTCTACTCAATCAAATGATCTGAAATTTTCAGGAAAGTTGCGGGCCAACAAGCTCTTTCGATTGTCACCTCAACCATTCAAATCGATTCATTAGTTAAAAAGTTACAAAGAGTTTACACACACACACACACACACACACACACACACACACACACACACACACACACACACACACACACACACACACACACACACACACATACATACATACATACATACACTCGGACATCATTCTGAAAATAGTCAGAATAGCTTCCTAGGACCTCAAAACGTCGACATCTGATGAAAACTCGACTTTCGAAAATCGGGGTGAAAACAATAACTTCCCAATTTTTCGAAAATCGTCGATTTTCTTAGCGGGAAGTTAAAAAAAGTTATTTGAATGTACTTGGTGTGCGCTAATGCAAAAAATATATATTCTTTAGTGACGTCATACTTTTTAATTATTCTATATTTAGATCGTATTTTGAATTGATTTTGGTTCAATTAACTTTAATAGTACACAACAATTACATTGAAATAACTTCTTTTTATCTGTATATTTTTAAAATAATATATAATATAACTGTGTTATACCTTCGAAATGTTTTATATTTAGATAATATTTTGAATTGATTGACCTTAATAGCGCACACCATTCAAATTACTTTTTTTTTATTTGTATATTGTCAAAATAATAAGTTTTTCTATCTTTACCATATCGCAGTTACTTGGTATTTTTGTTTTTCGATTTCAGTATTTTTTGTGAAAAAATTATGTTTCATACATTAAGGGATAAACGTTGAGCGTGTACTTGGCGCGACCTTATAACAGAGAATCTGTTTTTGGTGGGATTTATATAACACTCACCAATATATCCTTGCTAGCAATACGTACAACAACAAAATCTCAATGTCCGGGATAGATTTTATTGAATAAAATTTATTCTACCTAATATTTGAGGAATAATTTAAGTAAGAAAATTATAAAGAATTTTTCTTAATGTCACGGATTAAAATAGTTAATGGAAGCTAAATTAAATATTCTATTTGTAAGTATAGAATAAATGAAGGTATTCTGAGCGAACAATTCGTCTTGTGAATGAATTTAAAATCTTATGAGTGTCTGGGTTTCTTTTTGAGCCTCATTGAGAAACTTTCTGACACGCATTATTATTTGAATTTGAATGAAGCAGATATTACAGTTTTCTATACAGTTGAGACACTATGTTTTTTACAATAATAATAATAATCGTGTTATGTAATTAATTTAATTCTAGAATTCATTTTGATTTAATCACCGTGAGTCAAGATTTAAATTACGCTATTCACGAGTAAAATCACTGGAATTTCACTGTGTATCACGGTGAACTCTCACGGTAAATCACAAAAAGTTTCAGTGATTTTCACAGTGATTCTACGTGAATCCTGATTATGCAGGCACGCGTGAATTTGAGGGCATTACGGTAAAAGTATAGCGATTCACAGTAAAATTGCTGTGATTTACGGTAAAAGTCCAGTGATTTTACCGTGAATCACTGTGAAGTCCCACGGTGAATCAGTATGATTTTCCTGTGAATTGGATCCGCCAGGGATAATTTTAAGAACTTGAGGGAACCAAAAGAAAACTTAAACTTCGACAAGGAAAATTTCCCTTCGGGTTACGTTCAAATGATTTTTAATAGCTTATTATTGTTTCCATTTTTCGAATTGATTTGAATCGCTTTGTTTAATCAGAGACAGCATGTTGAAAATGACTCAAAAATTTGGAATTTATTTCATATCCTTTATTTTTTGTGACTAGTGTATAATAAATTATTTAAGACAAAATGATAAGTAATAACTAAAAACAAGTTTTAATAAAAAAGAAATACATTACTGATAATAAATAAATTGTTGAAATTTTTGTTACCACGAGTTTTATTATAAATGAAACAATAAATAACCTACCGTGAATGGATTGATTTCAAAAAACAAAACAAAAATAGTCACATCAGTAAAAGCTTTTATATTCATATAAAAAAGGCAATGCACGGCTTACAACGTTGAACCACTGTTAGTGAATTAAAGCAGTCTATAATTGATTTTAGATTTATGAAAAATTCTACTAATCAATTATTAATTATTTAAATTACTTATTGTAGTTTATAAAATTAATACTTATTTGTAATTTTGAATTAAAATAAATTTCGATTAATTAATATTGCTCACCTCAAGCCGATTAAATTCGGAGTGAATTTGGAACGGATGAGTCTTTATTTATTTCATTCCCTCCCGATGAAAAAAGATTTTATACAATTGTATAAAATTATATACAAAAAATGGCCCGATCCAATTGTATACAACTGTATAGAAATTGTATACAATTGTATACAAATTGTATACAATTGGATCGGTCCATTTTTCTATCCAATTATATATAGTCTATATATAATTATATATAGTTTATATATAATTATATATAGTCCATATATAATTGATATATAATTCTATACAATTGTATAAAATCTTTTTTCATCGGGCTTCGAGTGAAATTCACTCCGAAGGGAAGTTGATTTTAATATTACAACTCCGCATCAGGATGAGTGTGGATTAGTATAAAATCCAGATTACCCCACTAGAAAATCAAACTCACTATTTACTCTGTGTGTGAAGTGATTTTTGAAAAACTCCGGAACTCCAAGTGATGAAGTGAATTTTAATTTAAATAAAATCCGTAATTACTCCGAATTCACACCCAATTTTTTACATTGTATTGGTGCCTTACAATTAAAAATTTTTGAATAAAAATTGTCCTACGTCTCAACTTGTTACACTTATCATTTATAGATGAGACAGCTTTTGGCATGACAATGCTATAGCTTTTTTTTTTCATCTCTGATATTTAACACCCTAGGTCGACCTCTTCGTCAAGCTATTGGTCAATATTGTTAATGCATTAGCACCATTGCCAGTAGAAGTATGCTATCCTTCATGACTTAATATCTCTCTTCATCTCATCGCGATAAACCACCAACTCTATTTAACGTTTATTATTTTTCAGAGATGCTGACTAAGAAAATCATAAGTTTGTGTCATTTGTACTACCATAATCATATAAATATTATAATATAGTTAGAAAATTCTATTGATATTTCAATCAGTATAAATAACCTAATTAAAGTAATCATGAATGTATTACCGCACTGTCCGCACTACATGTAGGGATAATGCCCAACTATTTCAATCAGGATATATCCTCACTATAATTAGTTGTTTTATAAGATCATTATTGCATTACATATATCTATAATTATTAAACATCTAAAATTACATTTTATTTTAAATAATTAATGTTAATTTATTGCTTAGAATAAATTCTAATTCAAGTTTATAACGAATAGAATATCTAATTTATTTCATTTACTTTTTTATTACACCACCTGGTTACCTGATACGCTACTAAAGCCGCAAGAGAATTTCTCGTTAACGCGCTTTTTTATTGGCTTTAAAATACCATCATGACGATACTTCATTATGCAACAAGAATTTAATCAGTGTCTTAATAACTTTTATATTTCATAAAATTATATGTATTTGTTGTTTTTTTCTTTTAACTTCCTGCTAAAAAAATTGAAAATTTTCAAAATTTCGGAAAGTTGTAATAACCAACAAAAAAAAAAAAAGAAATTATTTATAGGCATATCAGCAAAGCAGATTTATTTTATAACTATGATGGAAGTAAAAAACTTGAGCTGATTAAAAAAATTGTCCGTATGCAATCAATTGATTTCCAATAGAGATTACTAATGTTTATTTTAATTAGTAATAGTAACCTGACTGAGAGAACCTGTGCACGTGCGTTTATTTTCGTGTGTGTATGTATGTATAAATTAAAAAATTTCTCATTGTATTGTCCCCGCTGATTTTAGTTAAAATTTTAATATTCAACAAGCATTCAAGGCTTGCATATACGGAGAAAAAAATTAAGTAATTTTTATTAAATTTGAAAAAAAAATTACAACCCGAGAAGTAATCCGAAAGATGTATTCCAGATAGTAATTTTTACAATCTCAAATAGTAATTTTATCTCCCGGAATGGCAATTCGTCTTACCGACATCCTAAAATGTACAATAACCTACGAAGAATTACATTGGAGATGTAATATTCATCAACTACGAACAAAAAATTGCGACTAATGTCCTAACTTTTAATAATTCTGAAAACAATTTTTACTTTTTGTAACATTGAACTATTTTCATAGGAATAAGTAAATATTGATTTTTTCCAAACGAAAACTTAACGAAGCTGTATTGTAATTAATATAATAAGTGAAAATTACAATCTAGATAGTAATAATTGAAATAAAAAACTAATTTTCTACAAATCATCGTAATTTTTTTTATGGATTGTAATTTTTCATTTGAGATAGCAAATTTTCCATTGTGATTGTAATTATTATTTAATTTTGACTTGCATTTTTCTCCGTGATACTTGAATTTTTTTTTTTTTTTCAATATCTTATAAGTTCTTGTCTCTTTTTTAACTTCCCGCTAAGAAAATTGTAAATTTTCAAAAATTCGGGAAGTCATTGGTTTTTAACTTCCCGCTAAGAAAATTGTAAATTTTCAAAAATTCGGGAAGTCATTGGTTTCGGTCCGATTTACGAAAATCGAATTTTCATCAGATGTCGACGTTTTGAGATCCTAGGAAGCTATTCTGACTAATTTCACGATGATGTCCGAGTGTATGTATGTATGTATGTATGTACGTACGTACGTACGTATGTAAATACCTGTATCTTTTGAACGAATGAACGGATTTTGATGGTTGAGGTGGCATTCGACGCGGCTTGTCAATACCTTGAAGCTGAAAGAAAATTAAGCTTGATCGGTAGGGCTCGTTCAGAGATATTCCAAAAATAAATTTTTTTCAAAAGTGTTTTTTTCGGATAACTTTTAATGGGCTCGATGGATTGATCCCAAAATAGACTGGGCTCTAGAGCTTTATAAGCCGCGTCGAATGCCACCTCAACCATCAAAATCCGTTCATTCGTTCAAGAGAAACCGCAGTCGAAAGAATTAAAAAAAATGTTTTTTTTAATTTTTTTCGAAATATCTCAAAAACGACTTGATAAATCGAATTCAAAATTCGATCAGCTTTAGAACTTGATAAAACGCGTCGATTGCTACCTCAACCGTCTCAATCGGTTGATTCGTTTGAGAGATCGTTGGAGAAAAAATGGTAAAAAACTATTTTTTTCGAAACGAACGGCATCCAAAAGTATTTTCGAGCTCGAAGAGCTCGAAAATGTATTCACGACAAAGTTTTCGAGCTCAAGGAGCTCGAAAACAGCGGGAAGTTTTAGGGCTGGCCCGCAGGGTCAACCGATAGACAGATTTTTTCTTATCAAAATCATGGATTATTACACTGTGATATTGTCTTATCTCAATATTTTATATCCGTCGTCACGTTAACGATGCATGAATGTTTATGGGAATGTAAATTGTCAGTGGGTAAAACTTTGGATCAACAAGTCCCCAGAGCTTTTGATAGGATCTGCTCCTTGTCAACGTTGTCACAATGACATGAATAAATAGCATTTTCTGATGTACTGTATATGTGAGAAAATAGTGCATGGTAGTAGTAACTATAAAGGTATGAGTATATGACAGTATAGTAATCTCGACCAATGTTAAAAGATTATAGTACTATATCTAAGTTCAAGAAACTTATTGAAAAAAGTTCAATCGACTATACATTACTAACATTTGTTGTTTCATTATGCTAACTATTGCTGAACATTCCTGACTAGAATTTATATGACTTTATAAGACTTTGCATAAATAGTGCGTGATCAAGCATGAATATGAATAAAATATACATGACCATGCAAAGTCATACATGATCAATGCATTCTCGCGTATAGCACACTGAGAGGAAAAAATGGTTTACTGAACTATAAAAAAACATATTTGAATGAGACCTCCACTATTAACTGCAGTTTCGTTCACTGATATGATATTACACGGAAAAAAGAGCAGTTGAAAAATTACAGTTTCGTATAATAGTAAAGCGCTCCGAGTCTGGAACTGTAAAAATTACATTTTTTATCAGTACATTTTACAGAAATAACAAATATTACACTTTTAAACTCGATATTGTCGATTTAAACTGTAAAATTTTCTGCTTAAAATTGTATTAATTTTATTACTATAACAAATTTCTAAAATTACAGTTTAAGCTTTAATCTTCAAAGATTTTTGCCCGGAAGGCCTATTTTTACTGTACAAACTGTAATTTTTCAACTGCTTTTTTTTCCCTGTAGTTAACAGTAACAGAAATTTATAATTAAGGTGACTACTTAGTAGTAAATTTAATAGTTTCTTATTCAGCATGTCCAGAAGAAAATTGTTATGACTACCATACTTCTATAGTTAGCAAGCCTAATTCGATAGAATAATCATCACAATATAAATATAGTAACCACTATTAAGAATTTATAGTTCTGGGTACTACAGTAGAGCCTCGTTATAAGACGACGCGTTATAAGACTCTTCCCCTCAATTTGTTCAAACTCGCTCGGAACGCTTCCTCCACCAACAACTCAATAAAAGTTTTGTATCGAAACCTCACTATAAGGCTAACGACGACTACAACTTAAATCGAGATAAAATGTACATACATAAAAATTTTAGATTAAATACTTTATTTTCATAAAGAATACTTAAAATTTCGTGGTATCACATAATTAAGTAACAGATAAGAACGACAAAATTCGGTTTATTTATGGTGATATATAAAATAAATTCACTGAATAATAGAGTAGAGTTGAACTGAATACATAAATAAGACGCAAAATGGCCCCGAGCTAGTGTTATGACGAGTTCCTACTGTACATCAGTTTTGCGACTTCAATCATTTCAACAATAATAAATTGAAAAAAAATTTTTGTTTTTTTTTTTATTCTCAATTCAAGTGAAGTCTAATGGTAATTCAACATAACATATTAATGTCATACCTAGATGCTAACTCTTATCTCTGAGAATTGGATTTTCACCGCTACCCTACGGAGGATTCGAACCTAATACCTAATACACTTAACGCGTGAGAGACTGTGGGGGTTTACACACACACAATCAAACTCATGCATTCACACATTCACACCTAACTCACATACGTATCACATGCTAAATGTCTATACTTACTACACTACACTCACTATCATACTATACATATCATACAATAATACCAACTTGATGCTCCCGTACGGCAGATCAAGTTGGTAGTTTACACAATATACAATTGAGATATAAGCAAATACGCAAGCACGACGCTTAATTACTAAAAAGTACAATTTAATAAAGATAATAAGATTGTTATAATAATAATTGATAAATAAACAAAATTAATAATTGTGTTGAATATATATATGTGTCGAACCTTATTTAAGTAGTGGTAATTATCCCCACAAGACCAACGATAATACCACTACGCTACGGAACCTTTGAAAAATTAGAGTTCGACGCTCCTTTTAATGCTTTATTCTCATATTGAATTTTCATAGCTTATTAGTTTTAAAATATTTTACGAATATTTCCGAATAGGAATAATTTGAAAATATGTCAATATTCGTGAAAAAAAATTTTTTTAATATTTCTAAAAAAAAAATTTTTAGAATGCTTGTATTTTCAAAATCGTTTAGTGTTGATAAAATGTACAATTTACTGTGTACACGGAGAAAAAAATATAGCTCCTCGAACTATCTAAAGTATAGCAACTCGTAGATCCTTACCACAACAATATGTATACTTATGGTAACAATAACGTATCGTTCCTATAACTATCTATTATATAGCTGAGAGCCCTATACGACTTTCCGTAGTCGCCACCTCACACAGCACCACCTAACCTATTTAAGCATCCATTTTCGCGTCTATTTTGTGTATCGGGTCTAATTGTTGCTAGCAGACGCTTAATAAATAAATTACTTTATTTAATCAACATTATTTATTGATCATTTATTTATTAATGATAAAGATTTTTAAACGTCTCATATCATGATATATGCATTTGCAACGCACGTGACATCAAATAGGGCTCAGAACGATACGGTTTAGCTGTCAGAACGATACGGTATAGGTCTCAGAGCTATCTACCGTATTGTTGTCAGAACGATACAGTAGATCGTTGCAGTAACAATCTAGTAGATAACTTTTTCGTATCGTTACTGTAACTATACAGTATACTTCTCAGAACAATATTTTTTTCTCCGTGTACACTAGAGTAGGTCAAAAAAATCAATTATTTTTTTTGTTACAAGTGACACGGAAAAATGGGTTGCTAGACACCCTAAAAAAATTTCACCAAACATGAACTCTTAATTTCAATAGGAAGATGGTGCTCATCGCAGTTTTTTATTTTTTTCTCAGTCCAATAGAAAAAAATTCATACCTCATCATTAATTGATTGTACAGACAATTAAGCAGATCTGCTTGGATACACTTATACACGGAAAGAAAATTCTAGCAAAATTTACGATGTTAATATCGTAATCGTGGACTAGACTTTTATTAGCGTTAATTTTAAAATATCTTATTTCAAAATTTGCTATTTGGGTTATATTTTTTACTATTTAACATCGTAATTTTAACAAAGACTTTTAGGATTAAAAATTACTTCAAAAATTACAATAAAACATCGTAAAAAAAAGAAATAAAAATTACAATTCAAAAACTATATTTATTCCTTTATTTATCTTTCTATGTACTTTTGAGTAAAATAAATATTACAGTGCTGCCTCTGTTATAATACGATGTAAGCTATAAAAATTACGATGTTGTATCGTAATTTTTAAATATTAACAGCGTCCTCCGCAAGAGGCGCTCTCATGACTTATGAATGTTTATTCAAATCATTTATATAGACTTTAAAAACTATCTATAGTGTAGGCTCCTCGGTGGCTTTTTTGTTTGTTTGTTTGAAAAGTTAGTTTTTATTTATCTCAAAACATTACATAATATCCCGGGAAAAAATGATTTTGCCTAATTATATATAATTATATATAAGACCTTATATATAATTAGATCTAAAAATTGGCCAGGTCTAATTATATATAATTCATATATAATTATATATAGGTTATATATGATTATATATAATACGTTATATATAATTAGATCTGAAAATTGGCCAGGTCTAATTATATATAATCATATATAAGTTATATATACTCATATATAATTAGATATGATTATGTATAATACATATATATCATATTTTATATATAATTAGATCCGAAAATTAGGCGGGTTTAATCATATATATGATTATGTGTAATTTATGTACAATTACGTATGTTCATGTACGATTAATATTGAAGTATTCAGAGGGAAGTTTATTTTTTAATTATACGTTTGCAATTATTCATAACAAATTATATTTCCCTCAAAATATAAATACAGAGTATAATTAACGACTGTGCTACTACATATATTTATTTTTGTTATATAACATTTTATTATGTATTTATAGATAGATAATATAATCATGTCATTAGAGTATTAGTACTTACAAACGTAAATTACTAGAGTCATTTTTACTAATATATTAAAGAAATTAAATATATTCTATAAATAAAATATTAACTTATATATATATATAAATAATTAATTTATATTTGATTATATATAAATCTAAAGATCTAAAATATAATAAAAATTACTATATATGGGTCTATATAGGTCAGGTCTAATCAGATCTAATCATATATAGACCTATGTATAACTATATATAGGTATATACTATTATATATACTATTATATATATTCCATATACAATCATATATAATTAGGCAAAATAATTTTGTCCCGGGATATAATTAGATCTAATTATATATAAGGCTATATATACTTATATATAGGTCTATATATAATCATATATAATTAGGCAAAATCATTTTTTTCCCGGTATAATTAGGTCTAATTATATATAAGGCTATATATACTTATATATAGGTCTATATATAACCATATATATTCTATATATAATCATATATAATTAGGCAAAATCATTTTTTTCCCGGTATAATTAGGTCTAATTATATATAAGGCTATATATACTTATATATAGGTCTATATATAACCATATATATTCTATATATAATCATATATAATTAGGCAAAATCATTATTTTCCCGGTATAATTAGGTCTAATTATATATAAGGCTATATATACTTATATATAGGTCTATATATAACCATATATAATTATATATAATACCATATATAATTATATATATTCCATATATAATCATATATAATTATATATAATTAGGCAAAATCATTTTTTCCCGGGATATTAAAGTATAAAAATTACAAGAAAAGACTTAATCAATATTTAAACGTGTTTGGTGGTTAGCTACCGTAGATAGATCTCGCCACCATACCATACTAACATTATTATAAATATATTGGAGTTTTAAATAACAAATCTTGAATAAATTGCTAAAGGTTACAGCAAATCAACACTTTTGGTAATAAGATGTCAAAAATATAGAGCACTGAAAAAAAAACATCTGATTAGTTTATGGGAGGGGAGGACAGGAAGGACTGGGAGTTAGGGCTGGTGGAGGGCTCCTCGGTGGCCGAGTGGTCCAAGGCGTCGGACACTTCGCACTCGAAAGGAATTGGGTTCGAATCCAACGTCCGAACAATTATTATTTTATTTTTTTATTTAAAATTTCTCTTCAAATTTTACGATATTCACATCGTAATTTATATTAAAGAGCTTAACAGGGGTTCGCACTTTTCTCTCTATTACACTCAAGTCTATGAACAGTACTATCTTTGTTGCACTTGTACAGTAAATGGAAACTTCGGCCGAGTTTTTCTCTTAAACAAACGAATATTATGAATCAATTAAAGCGCACTTCGCTAGATTAGACAGTAATGCATCAAAGTGCGGTCTGTGTTTTGTATTGAGAGATTTTGTTTCTGAAAAAAACCCAGCCGAAAATATCTGATAACCCCTGTTAAGGCTTCGTATTATTTGTCTGAAGTATTATTTCTTAAATGAAATTTCCAACGCTACATCGTAAAAATTATGATTTTGAAAGTCTAGTCCACCACTACAATAAGCAATATGACAGATTACGATATTATTATCGTAAATTTAATTAGAATTTTTTTTCCGTGTATATTCGTGGATATAGTGAGATCTATTTGGATCTCTTTGGACGTTTTGAGATCTGTTAGGATCTCATTGGATATTTTAAGATCTGTTTGGCTATACTTAAATATAATGAGATCTCTTTGGATATTGTCAGATCTGTTTGGATCCGCTTGGATCGCGCCAAAATTTGGATCCAAACATATCTGACTGTTTGGATCCAATCATAAACGCTTGGATCTAAACATTTTTTATCGGCTACTTATCCCTTTATAGTTACCATGACTATGCACTTTTCTTTCAGTGCATTTTGATAACAATGTACGACCATTCTTTCCTTGTCATGCATGATAATGTCCTACTAAGTATGATTTGGCAGTCATCATGTATAGTCAGATACAGTTCTTTATTATTATTGCTGCTTCTTCATGTGTAATCATACATGATCTGGTATGACCATGCCTGAATCATGTATGCTATTTTTTCCCCATAATGGCTCTAATTGAAAGTGTAAAATGGTTTTTCTGTTAATAAATCAAGTAAAAACTATGTATCAACATGTTGCGTGTTGGACTTTATTTGTGCCAAAGTCGTTAAATATTGAATAATAATTTATGATTGATTAATTTTTTTCTTATTAATGAATCAAAATTTAAATTTTTCAGTAAATATTTAATATAGTAGGGGAAGGGGGGGGGGGGGGGGGCAAAACGGGGTAGGGTAGGCAAAACGGGGTACCCCCTAAATTTGATAAAAAAAAATTTTATATTTTAAATGGTTTTTAAACATTCCAAAATCACTTCTGTAAATATAATTAAACGTTACTTTGAATTTTTTTCGGTAAACTTTTTCAAAAATCAATTGTCAGTTGAAAAATATTAATGACGTTTGTTTTATAACAAAAACTATTAAAAATTTTCTTTCTTCTTTTGTATCCAATAAACATGTAAAATATAATTTTTCTTCCGGTAAATTACTTACAAAAAAATTCAACTTAATCAAATTCGTTCAAAATCCAGAAATTTTTTTTATTACCTTTTTTAGGGGGTACCCCACTTTGCCCGCAGAAATGAAAAATTTTTTTTTTCAACGGTAACTGAAAATTTCTTCTATTTACTTTGAATATCATTAAAAAAAAAAAGATTTAGCGTATTTGAGTCCTCGAAAACTTGGTATTTCCTTAAGTACCCCCTTTTGCCCCTCCCTCCTCTATATTACACACCTAGGGCAGTAAAGTAAGAAATGTCTCAGAACTCATGTAATTGTTGGCCGAGGCGAAGCCGAGGTCAACAAACATGTGATCTGAGGCTCTCTTATTTACTGTCCAAGGAGTGTATGCTATTTTATTCATCGCAGGCCTGATTTGCGCGCTTTATGACATCTGCGTTGCGAACCCTAAACAGCTGTTTATCGACCGGTTCAAAGAAGTTGAGTAAAATCAAAATAAATGTCCTCGACTTCCACCGGCGTTTTGAAAAGTGAGTGTTGAAATGACGTTTCACCACGCTTCTCAAGATTTTTACTGAGTTCCATCTATTAAACATCGAGGGAACTCGTTGAACGACTTTAAGTTTTCTGTCAAAATCCATGTTGAACGGCTAGTACACTAAATCTGGTTACTTCAATTCATCATATGGGGAGTAGGTTATACCGTGTGGTTGTGCTGTATTTATTTTGATAATAAATATTGAAATTAATAATTAAAACATCGGAGTAAATTTTAAATCAATTAAATATGAATTCTGAATTTTAAAGCCGATGGTTTGTTCCAATTTTGTGAGTGCACCGTGTCGCTAAACAGCCACGGACTTCGCTTCGCAGATTGCATTAATCGCGTTAATCAGGCAATTGTTGAATAAAACATAGTGCACAGTAGGAATCTCAGATAGTCTTTATCCGGCAAGCACAATGATTTCAGCACACGTCTCCAGGCCACGTACACGGTATATAATTATATAGAATTGTATATAATTTGTATAAAATTGTATATAATTATATAGACTTGTATACATTTTGTATAGAATTGTATACAATTTTTATACAGTGGTATACAATTGGATCGGGCCATTTTTTGTATATAATTTTATACAATTGTATAAAATCTTTTTTCATCGGGAGACTTTATAATTGTAAATTTATGAAATTTAATTAATGCAAAGTCGTGGTGAGAACGTTGAGTCGTTCGTAAGAATTAAAAATAGTTATTCTTACAAATAGTCATCTCAACTCTACTTTTCTAAAACGGTTAACAATATCATATTAATTAATGATACTGTAGGCGGCAGTGAAGGTCTTATGTAA
The DNA here is from genome assembly GCF_029852145.1 of Microplitis mediator. Lineage (NCBI taxonomy): Eukaryota > Metazoa > Arthropoda > Insecta > Hymenoptera > Braconidae > Microplitis > Microplitis mediator. The sequence continues at coordinate 11,328,952 of NC_079969.1, read as the reverse complement.
CTATTATTTACTACTTAAAAAAAAAAAACATTTTTTTCTTTTAGTATACGAAAATTATAATGCTGGCATCATAAAATTTATTGACAGCACTGGTTTCTTAGATTAAAATAATTCATTTGAAATTAATGGAATAATAAATCGACTCAATACCGAGTCAAAATTGTTCCTTAGCAAACTGTCCTTATACTGGTATACAATTTAATCCATTTTAGTGTAATCAAAAGAGTGTAATTTTAACACGATGTAATCTACTTTTTTTACACTAATCCGTGTTACTCGTTGTTATTTTGATTAATGAGCAACAAACGATCATTGAATATTTATAACTACGTACTCAATATAGTTATTGGCGTAACTAGTAGGGTAAGTGATTCATAATGTGTCAGCGCGATGCGTTTAGCACGAGTCGCAGGTGCGCAGGCACGAGCGAAGCGAGTGCATACTGCGCACCGGAGACGAGTGCTAAACACATCGCGAGTGACGGATTATGACTTACCCTACATGTTGCGCCCATAGTTTTATTCAACTCATATGCGCTATTCACGTTTTATTAATCGCCTAAAAAGCGAAGTCTCAATAGCTGTTTAGTGACATGGTGAAAAAAAAAAACATTCGGCATCACAACTTTGGCTACTCAATGGGTAACAACAGGGAATTGTAATTACCCCATATTCAGTAAGAGCTTGAAAGATAGTTACGTTTATTTTCATTACGTCACAATGGCCGGGATAGTAGACATCTTTATTGCGTTTTGACAAATAATTTCTCACCAGTCGGTAAACGGCCATTTAGGGTTCGCATTTTAGGCATGATAAAACGTGAATAGCGCGCATGAGTTGAATAATAGCTATTTTCGATACGTAGGATTAAAAAGAGGGTTTGCGGCATGCTTGGATTGGCGACACAAGTCTTGGGTTATGCCGCATTCTCAACGAGAACGAGTACATACATCTTTCTCGCACGAGCGAAGCGAGTGCGAGAGAGATGTAGGTACGAGTTCTCGTTGTGAATGTAACATATCCCTAGACGAGTGTTGACAATACATGCATACCGTATCCCTCTTTTTAATCCTTTGTATCGAACAATATTTTTTATAACGACTGCCTTTAAAGTTTAATCGAGAGGAATTCAATCATTTAAAGAATAAAAAATTACCTTCTAAATATAAACAATTGTACAAGTGTAAATAATAACAATCTATTCATGTTTTATTTTTCAATTGAATTCTATTAATTAGTTTATTAATTTTATTAATTAAAATCTCTGACTGTTTTTAATAGTGTGAAAATTTTTATTGAACGATTATTAATATGATAATAATATTATTTTCACAATACAAACACACAAGTTATGATATTCAATAAGAATAAGAAACATATGATCACTATGCAGGTTTCCAATTGTCGTCTTTCTATTTGCGCATGTGCGAATTTCAGGATAAATGCGACAGTAGGAGTATATGGAGAAAAAAGTATCACTATCTTTTTCTAACTCGAGTGAACGACGGTTGCTAGGTAATTTGTATACATTTCCTATAGGCAATTACTTTTCAGCACAGTAAAATCATGCTGAAAAGTCCAACAGCTGATTTTTCGACATCGTTCTATAGTTTCGTCGAGCTATCGAGAGAAAGACCTATTTTACTCGCGCCACACGACGCTCGAATATTGAACTTTAAAGGCAGCAGTTATAAAAAAATTTTTAATTCACACCGCCTAAATGTAACACTATATTTGGTGTAATTTTCACACCGAAATTTTTACACCAACCCATTCACACTACACCGGGTCCAAAAATTTTTTTACGGTGTACTAAATAACAATTCTTATAAATTACAAAACTTAGTTCTTGAAATACGACTTTAATTTTTTTTTTTATACTAGACTACGAATATTATAAATGTAAATCACACTAATTCAAAAAAAAAAATGAACTTTTTTAAGTACGGTATATGCTAGGGTAAAAATGTTTTTGTTTTTTTCTATTAATTAATAAAGCTTTTGAGAGTCATTTCTCTCTGTGTAGTACAGCAATAACAAGTATCTTATAGAAAATATTTTACGGATATTTTATTTACAATCACTGAAACAAAGAGTTTAATTCATTAGCATATCAAATCGTCTCATCGTTACTCTAAAATTTTAGGTAATTTTGCCCATAAAATTCTTTACCTAGATCTCACGAGATCAGCAGAATTCGAATACTTATGATTTATTGGTTATTTTTTATTTATTTTTTACAATTTATTATGAGATCTACAGAAATCTAAAGCATTTCTTCTTAAGTAAATATAATTGAATACTTTTGTTCGTAATTCACCATCGCTAACAAGCCGGTTTCTTTGATTTATTAATTACATTATATAGTTCACTGCAATAATTATCAGAAAAACATGAATTGGTCACAAGAGAGCTGACGTCTCATAAAGGGCACTCTATTACTGACTATATCTTTGGTAATTTAATGTCACATTAGATCCATTTTTATAATTGATACTTCTTTATCTCGTATATTAATTATTATTATGTACTGAAATTTTTTACAATTTTAAAATACCATTTCTAACTGAAAAATAAATTTCATAAGTCATTTTTACAAAAGAGAATAATAATATTTCTGAGATCATCAACAACTGAATTAACTTTTTTTTTAGTTCTTATATTTATTTATGAATGGTTGTTATATTTTTAATTATTATCTTTCGTCAAGAATGTAATGTTTTTTTTAACTGATCATATGAACCACTTTTAACAGAATTTCTAAAAACTTCAATAATGAATTTTATATTTTTTTTTTTGTCACATTTTGTTCACCAAACAGCTTCGATATGCGAAAAACTTGCCATTAAGATGTAATAAATGAGTATAAGCAAATCAAAACGACAAAATAAAATATTTTTCTGAACCTAAAAGTCACAGAAAATTCACAAGAAAATGAAATATTCATAGAATATTAGTATTCTATCGACAATTCGCTATGATTGTTTTAAAAGCTCAAAAACAAAATTCAACTTAGAAATGACACTTGATACAAAAATTAATCAAATAAGAAAATTTCAAAAAAATCATTACAAAATAACTGCATAAAATGAATTTTTCTCTTATTAATTTAAATCAATTGATTTTACCTTTTTCTTGATTGTTGTTTTGATTAAGTGGGTTTTAAGTTAATAATATAAAAACACATGTTACTGATTTTACGACTTCATTCGTTAAACAAAAATTTCAGAATTAACAAATTTTTAAACCATTATCTTTTTATACGTATTTCAATAAAAATGTTAATTTAATACTGAAAAAATGTTAATTTTAAGAATAAACGTGACCCTATTTCGTCAAAATATGATATTGAAATTTTATTCTCTTGTTTTATTTCACAGCACACTCCAGTTGCTGCTCTTATGTCGCGTCGCGGCGCCAACTAGTAGCATTCGCGTCACTGCCAATTCTACCACCACCCGGAGAAAACGGTGAGTTAGCGCAAAGGAAAGGAGGAGAAGCTTTTGTGGACATCATACAGCTAAAGTTGAGATTTCAAGATAACAGCAGAAAAAGTCATACGAATCATAAATTCAGCTTGATACGTGCTTTTTACATTTTGTCTTTTTGGTAAATAGTTAAAGATTTTACATTTTAAGAAAATGGTGACTACATTTATCGAATGTTTAAATAGAGTCATAGGAAGTCAATCCGTTAGGAATAAAAATCGTTTTTCTCAGATTTTACCTCTTAGAAAGCCAGTTCGGTATTCTAAGCTGCTGTTAAATACTGTAACTTATCTAGAGCCGCGGGATTTTCGAAATCATTGGCAAATTGAATTTGTTTCATTACGAAATTCAAATTATAAAGAAAGTTTACCATAATTCGATCGCTATTATTTATCGAAAATAATCACATGCAATTATTCTATGATTATCTACGATCAAAAAGATTTTCCACGATCTATAATTATTATTTATAATATGAACCAACTAGTAATACGTATTAATCAGTTATTACTTAATTTATATTTTTATGAACGAAACAGTTTTTCAAGTTTACTATAGATTACTTAAAATACAAGATTATAAACAAACGCAAAATATTAAGGAACAATTGAAGCTTAGAAGCTTTTTAGTAATTTTTGGAATATTGAATCTTTGTAAAAAACTATCGTATCGAGATTTCAAAAAGAGCATTTTGAAGATTGAAATCTCTAGTTTCAAGATCTTCTAATAATAATTTTTCTAGAGCTACGGCTATTACACTATCATGCACAGAAAAAAAAGGTTGACTTGGCCCAATGGCTAAAATTAGCAAAAATGTAAAAAAAAATCAAAGAAAAATTAAAAAGTGAGTCTCGTTCTTTTGTATTCGAAATTTTTTGGAAGTTTTTTTTTTTGTCTTTTCTTTGCATCTGCTGAGTAACCAACGCAAAAATTTAAGAAAAGTCGAAAAAAATTATTTTTTCGTTTTGATTATGATTACACAATTGAAGGAACAAAACTTGTTTCTATAATTGTTTTGCAAAACTTTGATCAATCCACCCGAAAAACGGTTCAGTATACGGAAAGAACGAGATTGGACTGGGTACAATGTCGGATGGTACTGAGTCCCATCTGGTGTGAAAAAAATTTACACATTGGACCTGCTACAATCTACATTGTAGTGGCTACAATGTACATTTAACTCAGTCCAATCTGAGATTGTACTCAGTTCCATCCAAGATGGGGCTGCGTAACATGGGACTGAGTCGAATCCCGCGTGGTGGTGGCTACGATCTTACATTGTAGTCAGTCCAATCTATAGGATGGTAACCAGTCCTATGTTACCGATGGGACCTATTTAAATCTAACATTTATTCAGTTACCATGCTACATTTAACTGACTACAATGTAGGATGGGACTCAGTACCATCTCACATTTATAAATTTAATGCCGTTAAAGGTTACTTTATTTGAATTTACATAGTTTTATTTTTCAGTGCAGTACAAGTGTTCATGTTCATTTGCATATTTTCATCTTTTTTAATTTATATGTGTTTATTATTAGAGTAAATTATTTTCAATTTTTATTCTTTTAATTTTTAAAAGGTAAGTTGCTAAAAGTATCAAATTTTAAACAATTTAATAACGTTTTACATTATCTCAAACACTTTGTCTTCAAACTAACTATTCTTTTTTTTTATTTATTTAATTTATTTTGTATGACGATTAAAATAATTAATGATACTGAAGTTAGCCGACGTCTAATAATTTTTGGATTTTTTTTTAAGCGAGAAATTATGAAAGAAAAAATATTTCCAAAAATTGCACTTATAGTCTTTTAAATTTTCTACATGTGCATATTTTTAGTTTTTTTTTTTTTTTTATTCAAATTTAATTGTTCAAAAAAAATCAAAAAATTTTTAATTGTCTGCTAAATTCAGGATCGTAAATAATTAAGCATATTTTAAATATTAAAAAAGGTTATGCACAATAAAAGTTTAAAACTTTCTCAATTTTTATTTACTAAGTATAGTTTGAATTTTTATGAATTTAATATATTAAATTAATATATTATATATATTTTATGAATTTAATATATCAAATTAATATATTAAATTCATAAAAATTCAAACTATACTTAGTAAATAAAAATTGAGAAAGTTTTAAACTTTTATTGTGCATAACCTTTTTTAATATTTAAAATATGCTTAATTATTTACGATCCTGAATTTAGCAGACAATTAAAAATTTTTTGATTTTTTTTGAACAATTAAATTTGAATAAAAAAAAAAAAAAAACTAAAAATATGCACATGTAGAAAATTTAAAAGACTATAAGTGCAATTTTTGGAAATATTTTTTCTTTCATAATTTCTCGCTTAAAAAAAAATCCAAAAATTATTAGACGTCGGCTAACTTCAGTATCATTAATTATTTTAATCGTCATACAAAATAAATTAAATAAATAAAAAAAAAGAATAGTTAGTTTGAAGACAAAGTGTTTGAGATAATGTAAAACGTTATTAAATTGTTTAAAATTTGATACTTTTAGCAACTTACCTTTTAAAAATTAAAAGAATAAAAATTGAAAATAATTTACTCTAATAATAAACACATATAAATTAAAAAAGATGAAAATATGCAAATGAACATGAACACTTGTACTGCACTGAAAAATAAAACTATGTAAATTCAAATAAAGTAACCTTTAACGGCATTAAATTTATAAATGTGAGATGGTACTGAGTCCCATCCTACATTGTAGTCAGTTAAATGTAGCATGGTAACTGAATAAATGTTAGATTTAAATAGGTCCCATCGGTAACATAGGACTGGTTACCATCCTATAGATTGGACTGACTACAATGTAAGATCGTAGCCACCACCACGCGGGATTCGACTCAGTCCCATGTTACGCAGCCCCATCTTGGATGGAACTGAGTACAATCTCAGATTGGACTGAGTTAAATGTACATTGTAGCCACTACAATGTAGATTGTAGCAGGTCCAATGTGTAAATTTTTTTCACACCAGATGGGACTCAGTACCATCCGACATTGTACCCAGTCCAATCTCGTTCTTTCCGTGTAGATCAATTCAAAAATTTGCAGGGTTTTTGGGAGTACATTAAGCTTGAAAAGTATCTGGCAACATTATTTTTTTATCAATATTTACAAAGTAGCAGTTGATTTACTAAAAAACCAAAAAAAGTTATTTTTTTGTACTTACTTCTAATGGGTGTTAAAAATAAAAAAATTTTTTTTTTTTTTCAAAAAATGATGAGAGGGTCTTGTAGGGAAATCATAGCGGGTACAACAAAAAAAAAAATTTTGGAAAAAAAAAATTTTTCAAAATTTTTTTTTTAAATTTTTTTCTACAACCAATCATTTTGATCAAGGAAATGAAGGTTATCGGAAAAAAAAACATTTTCAAATCGAAAAAATGAACAAAAACCGAGAAACTACCAATTATGGTGATTTTTGACAAAATCGATAAATTTAAAGCTTCGGGGCACTAAGAAAGAAAAATCGCAGCGATTTGAAAATATTAGGGTTTTTTCAGGACACTTTGAGGTTGAAAAAAAGACGAAAATATCCTTTGTTCATCGGTTATATCCAAAGTTATAGCAAGATTTCCGAATATCCTTAAATTTGTGAATTTTGACCTGTTTTTTACTAAACAATATCGCTTTAAAAAAAATTTTTCTATAAAATGCCACTAGTTTTGCCTTATAGAGAATGTTTTCCAGTTTTCAGAACCCTGCTTCCATTCTCTGTACGACCAATACATCCGGAGTTATTGATTATCAAAGCCAAAATGGACTTTTTTGCTTTGATCAATGATAACTCGGCGCCAAATCGTCGTAGAGACTTTTCCAGGCCGCCAAATTAAAAGGCATAAAATTTCCTAGAAAAGTTATACGGTCGGATTATTCAAAAAAATTTATTGACGCCCATAGAGGTATTGAAAGACCAGCAAAAATTTTGAAATTTTTTTTTCGTTGGTTTTCTTATGATTACTCCGGAACCGCACATGATAAAAAATTTTGAGGTCTAGATCTGAAAACTAGAAACTTGAGACTACAATTTGCTTTTTTTACTTTTCTTATACGATCATTTTTCACCGAGTTACAGCATGTTGAAAATCACCTAAAAATTTCGGATTTTTTTTCTATCCCTTAATTTTTGTGGCCAGTGTATTTTGTTGTGTTGCGGCAAATAAGCGTAGACGTTTGAACCAACAGCAACTGCGCTCACGGCTTAACGCAAAAATTCTCTTGGGAAAGCTAACTGTACTATACTAAAGTGGCGGTAGTGTAGACTCTACATTCCCATACAAAGTCGCCGAGCTTCGAAATTTTCCCATAAATCGGCCGATGCCTAGTTTGCAATAATTGGCAAATAAATGGCTAACTATCCTGGCCCGTGCATGGTGAATCATTGGCAGCCGCGTTTTTGCTTATATAAATGGCACACAATTAACCACCGTTCGTTGGCCAACCATTGCTTCACCCGACTCACGGCATTCATCGACCAAGCTGGTCTCATCAGAGTCGGAGGCCGTCTTCAGAACTCTACGTTGGATTCTGACAGCAAGTATCCAGCGATCCTTCCCAAGGATTGTACGCTCTCACGTCTCATCATCGCAGACTCTCATATACGCACTTTGCATGGAGGTACTCAACTCACATTGTCTCATGTGCGCAAAAACTGCTGGATACTTGGTGGACGAGCACCAGTCAAAAACTTTATTCATCGCTGTCTCACCTGCGCGCGCATGCGGGGAGTCGGATCTCAACAGCTCATGGGTCAACTTCCATCTCATCGAGTCTCACCATCTCTCGTCTTCGAGAACACTGGAGTCGATTACGCAGGTCCAGTGTCTTTGAAGTTCTACCAAGGTCACGGTACCAGATGCTACAAGGGCTGGATCGCTGTCTTTGTGTGTCTCTCAACATCAGCCGTTCATCTGGAAGTTGTCACCGACTACTCCACTGAAGGCTTTCTCAAAGCATTCCGCCGTTTCACTAGTCGACGGGGAATTCGCCGCACACTTCGAAGTGACTGTGGTACAAGGATGCCGATATTCTTCTCAAGCAACTTCTCACCGGCGCTCTCAAAGAATCATTTCATCTACAGCAGCATCTTGCCAATGATGGAACTCAGTGGATGTTCAACCCTCCTGGGGCTCCTCATATGGGCGGAAAATGGTGGCGAGTGGGTAACCCCCGCCATTTTGTGCCTTAAAACATCATGGCGGCCACAAAAAGCTCGCAGATTAGAGATCACTAAGTGATGGATGAGAGCAAGTATTTATAATGGCGTGTTCGAAATCTTGGTGATTATATTCCTAGTGGAGGTAGCCCTTATGGGTTGGGGAAGAACTTGCGCACCCCACCACTAATCCTAAGCGAGCAGTTCACCAGAGCTGAAGTCTGGTACCATGGGGGATCCATTCCAAGCCCCGCTTCGACCAGAAATGGGAGGAGTGTTTGGGTCCGAATGAGGTCGGACTCGTGGTGGTTGTTGGTGAGACCCCCACATGCATTGCATGCCTAATGGGTAAGTTAATGTGAGCTTATGCTCACATTTCGCTTTTATAATATATGGTAGTGTTAAAGATAGGGACCACACGCAACGCGAGTATGCCCAAAAGGGCGAGGTATCGGCTTCCGGTCGGCGGAGGCGGACTTAGGTCCCGTTACATTAATTAATTGGGCGGAAAATGGGAAGCTGCCGTAAAATCAATTAAATATCATCTTCAGCGAACCATCGCTGATACGCTTCTTACCTATGAAGATTTCTCAACGTTTCTCATTCAAGTCGAAGCAGTTCTCACTTCTCGTCCTCTCAGCGCACTCTCAGAGGATCCGGACGATCTCACTGCTCTCACACCCGGACATTTCATCCGTGGAGCTGCTATCGACACCATCCCGGAACCATATCTCACACCAATCTCATCATCAAGGCTCTCACATCTGCAGCATATCCAAGAGCACTTGCAGCATTTCTGGGATCGATGGTCAACAGAATGCTTACAATCTCATCAATCTATATCAAAATTGAATACATCTCATCACAACATAACCGTTGGATCACTTGTATTGCTCTTAGACGAGCGGTACCCACCAACAAAATGGCCGCTCGCTCGTGTCATCCAATTGCATCCTGGTGCGAATGGTCTCACTAGAGTTGTTACTCTCATAGTCCAGTCGAGTTAGGTCCAAAAAGTAACTCTTGCTGGTGATAATTCCTGGCCGACTAGATTTTCCACAGAATGATTCAGAATATGCTAAAACTACGACAACCGAAAAAATCCACCAAAAAAGTGCGTCGCAAATATGTTTTTTTATAACAAAATGATCAATATTCCGGTTTAACGCAAATATCTAACAAACTATAGCACATGGATAAAAAAAAACCCTTAATAAAACTTGAAGAAAAAAAAATAATGAATAAAATGAGCCCTCATTTAAGTTCTTACGAGCTGTAATTTGTAAATTATTTAAATGTTAATTAATTTTCTCGTCAACTCGATGTTATTTTTTATACATCAGCTGTCCCGACGCCGAAACTTGCCGAAGTGTGACGATGTATGACGAAGCTGCTCGCGCGCTCGTTCGGGACATTTAAAATTTGAAAAATATATATAATTATAAGATAATTTTTATTAATAATTTTAAGAAATTTGAAAAAATAGGCAATCGATTGTGACAAAAAATAAAATAAATTACGGAAAAGAACATATTTTTAATTTTTAATATTGTTTGAAAACATTTAAGCTAAGAATTGAACCATTTAATTATTTTTTATAGGAATAAAAATTTAATTACTATTTAATTTTTTCGTTAAATGAAATATTAATGACTTTCAGCTAAAAAATAAAAAGTAATTTTTCGAATTTTAAATGTCCCGAACGAGCGCGCGAGCAGCTTCGTCATACATCGTCACACTTCGGCAAGTTTCGACGTCGGGACAGCTGATGTATAAAAAATAACATCGAGTTGACGAGAAAATTAATTAACATTTAAATAATTTACAAATTACAGCTCGTAAGAACTTAAATGAGGGCTCATTTTATTCATTATTTCTTTTTCTTTAAGTTTTATTAAGGGTTTTTTTTATCCATGTGCTATAGTTTGTTAGATATTTGTGTTAAACCGGAATTTTGACCATTTTGTTATAAAAAAACATATTTGCGACGCACTTTTTTGGTGGATTTTTTCGGTTGTCGTAGTTTTAGCATATTCTGAATCATTCTGTGGAAAAATTAGTCGGCCAGGAATTATCACCAGCACTAATCCTTAACTCGACTGGACTATCAAGACATCACCTTCAACTCTTAAGCGACCCATCAACAAACTCGTGCTATTGCCAATCTCATCATTCACGGAAGATTTTCATGGATCATCTAACTTCTCCAACGAGTAGGAGAAGGCTGGGAGAATGTTCAAATCTCCCGCGCTCTCACGGCGGATTCATGATCGATAGTACAGCTGATCAGTATAGGCGGCTTCGCTAGTTGCATTCTCACCGAAAGACTGCTTGAGTGGGGATGAAGAAGACGGAAGCTCTATCTCACTCACACTACTAACGTTCTCTCTCTAATATATTGCTTGCAGTTATTCATTGCAGACGAATCGTGCTTTTTAAAATCTCGCATTTTTTAAGTAATCCAGTGTGCTCTCAGTAAGTAAATAGTTAAACTCTGCTTATAATAATTAAAAGTAATTATTATTTATAATATTTTTGCTCTCATAAGTGAATCTCAGTTAATCTCAGAATTATTACTTATCACAACGTGTACCGGCATTGTTACCGCCAAGTCGCCATCTTGGCTACGTGTTGAACGCGAGGGCTAATTAAATAAAATAAAGACTAATATTCATTAATGAGTGCATTTCTCATGATAATAAATCTCATTTCGTGTACATAGTGTAAATAAAATGTTTATTGTTATTATTTACTATAAATTTGTGTTAAATAAAATTATTCTAACCCGAGCAATTCACACACACCAGATCCTCTCATCCTCTCATCAGTATAATTAATAAGTTATTAATTATTTAAACAGTAATCTACGAGTAAATAATACGAGTAAATAAAAAATAAAGAATTAAATTAGTGAGAATTTATTTAGACAGCCGCTAGGTGTAATTTTTACTCGTTACTGTGAGTAAAAATTAATCTGATTGATTTTTACTCACTGAGAGATTAACATTTCGTCATTCAAAAGTAAAAAGTCGTAATGGCCTTAGATTACTTAATTTCGAGTAATTTTTAGAATAAATAACATCGCAATATTTATACGAAAATTCTTTTCGTGTAAAGAACCAAAAAAAGGCATTTCTTTGTCCTTACTTCTAATGGACGTGTAACGATCGTTACAAATGAATAGCGATTTAACCGTCCTGTCATTTAAAAATTCTTTCAATTTTTTCAATTTTTATTAAAATAAGAATTAGACTGCGTAGTTCAAAGCACACCCAATAATATGTATAGAAATGCGTGTATGTATGAGGTGGTTCGGCTTCACTCTGCGAGATGGCACTGTACAACTCGCCTCTTGCAATATCTCGTCCTCACACCTGTTTCAATATATAACATTTCCAACATGTAACTTCTAACACGGTGTCTTAGGTGGGGTATACGATAGTCACACCTAACTGAGGAGTCTCAGCTATCGTATACTTAGACGAAACGTCTCTCTCCCCACAAATACCTCTTCTATCGCTCCTCTTCTCATCATCTCTCACAACGTTTCACTCTTTGGTAGTTGGCGACTTAGGCAGTGATTATTATTGCAATCTAATCCTAAAGTATCGTCGCCAAAGTAGCGTCTGTAGCGTTGCTACAATGCAAAGCGATTGATTAATTTCGGCAATCTACGTCGAACATCGATTTTTCCGTTTTCCGTCTTTACCTTATTTGTACAGACACAATAAGTTATACCGCTGAACTGCATACACGCATCCAAGCATTTTCTTATGTATTCTCAAATTTTACTGTGTTAAATACGTTCGTTAAATAAAATGTTTATTTAACGTAATTAGTTGGTTTAAATAATTTACTTATTATATTTAATATTACCTGAAACACTAAATATATATACAACAATTCTTTTCAAAAGTAATTTTTTAGTCGACAAGCATCGGAATTTTTGTTTGTTTATGGAAATTGGTACAGGAAACGGTTTGGGATTAATCAGGAAAGGATTACTTAGTGTAGGGCTTATTAATAATTAAAGAAAAATAATTTGGTTTGCCCGAGCTTGGAATCGAACCCAGACCAATTCGTTCTCACGCGAGTACTCTGCAGTTGAGCTACCGGGCCTTGTGCCGAACAGAGTTCAATTTGTTTGTATCAATTAAGTCACGCTATTTATTACCACCGGCATTTGTGAAATGATTTATATATATGATTCTCATCAGACATATGTCTGCCATATATGTGTTTACGTATAGTAGAATGTTATTAAAAATTTTTCCACAATTCACAATTAAATTTAAAATATATCTCTCAACATACGTTTCACATATACATTCACATATATATTTACATATATATCGACATATATATTTATTTAGAAGTTAGCATATTGATTCTTATACACTAACGCAAAAAATTAAAGAAAAAGAAAAATTTTATAAATTTTTTAGTGATTTTTGGAAGTCTGTAACTCGGTGAAAAATAATCGTATCGAGATTTTAAAAAAAGCATTTTATAGCTTGAAATCTCTAGCTTTGGTGCATTTTTTTTTAATTTTTTAAGAGCTCCAGCTATTGCGCAAACATGAGAAATACCACGAGAGAAAAAATTTCGGAATTTTTTTTTTTTCCGACAAGCCTACGGACCGCAGAAAAATTCTTTTAACTAAGCCAATGCATAGATCGCTTGGCAAATTTATTCAGCTTCAATTTGGCTTTTTTTTAACCTTGAAGAACGATTTGTCGCAGAGATATCAGCCTTCAAACAAAAAATGATCCTTTTGGCTTTGATCCTCGATATTTCAGGTACCAATGATCGCACAGTAAGTTGAAGGGCGGCGTTAAAAACTTGAATATATGCCCTACAAGACCCTCTATCATTTTTTGAAAAAAAAAAATTTTTTTATTTTTAACACCCATTAGAAGTAAGTACAAAAAAATGACTTTTTTGGTTTTTTAGTAAATCAACCGCTACTCTGCAAATGTCGATAAAAAAAATAATGTTGCCAGGAACTTTTTTAGCTTAATGTACCTTCAATAACCGTGTAAGTTTTCAAATTGATCTATCGAATCGTTTTTGGGGAATCATCGATCAAAGTTTTGCTAAACAATTAAAGGAACAAGTTTTGTTCCTTTCATTGTGTAATCATCATCAAAATGAAGAAATAATTTTTTTTCGACTTTTCTCAACTTTTTGTATTGGTGACTTAGCAAATGCAAGGAAATGACAAAAAAATAAAAAATTTCAAAAAAGACAAAAAAAATCAAAGAATTCGAAAAAAAATTATTTTTTCATTTTGATTATGATTACACAAGTAAAGGAACAAAACTTGTTCATTTAATTGTTTAGCAAAACTTTGATCGATGATAATTTATGAATTAATTTATCCTAATATTAATGACTAGTTAATTTTGACTTGATCGCAATTGATTTTCCGGCGAATGCTTTACACAACCTGCCTGGAAAATTTTACGACACAGTAAATCCGGTCATGTTGCCTGAATTTTTATAGGAGCTTCAAGATCACTAGATTTTTTTAGCGTCTGGCTGACGAACTTATTTCTTCGCTGATTAATTAATAAGGTTGTCTTGGTTGTCTTGTTGGTGTACTTTGGATTGTCTGTACTGGTCCTTGGCGTCTCGTGTTCTTTTCCTTGTTTCGTCTCGGTATGCTCGCAGTTTATGCTCTTGATTTTATTACTCCAATACCTGCTTATTCAGATTAATTAATACTGAGATATTCAAGAATAACGGCCCCGTGCCTGGTATTCTGATAAATAAGTTTCTGGAGTAATCGCTTGGTTCCACACTTAGAAGCCAAGTCCGACTTATATAGTTACCTGATGTTCAGGTAATCGGCAGTCTACGCAGTGTTAGCAACCCTGGAGATGGCGCCTTTCGTACCAGGGCCGTAATTTTATCGTATTTCAACAAAGATTATCGTATTTAGAATTTTTCTGCAAAATACCGTTGATGATAAATGAAATGTTATAATGGTCGTCCTTGTAAAAATATTTTGCGCCTGAAAATAGTTTTTTTTTATCATCATTTCTCGCATTATTTTACTTGGAGACACAAAAATTTAGTTACTTAAAAATTTTAAGAAGTAAAAGTAAATTCAAATTAAATAAATTAAATATTGCATGCCTTGAGCGCGAAGCGCTGAGGCTATGCTCTATACTCGCCTGACAATGAAAAACTCGATTTCGTCATATTAAATTGTTTCTAAATTTATAAATACACTTAAATGATACATAAAAAATATATTGTTACAAAGAAAAATGATTAAACAACAGATTTTATACATTTTTAAGTCGACTAATTACGATTTTTCTATAAAATATCTGTTTTTAGTGACTTATCGCGTTAAATTCCTCAGGAGTCATCCCGAGTCAAAATTTGAAATGTGGATTTGCCCTCCATATTCTAAATTACGTTATTGAGGCTGAAATCATGGTTATATGAGGGTATTGAGGGTAAAATCACATTCGAGCAATAAGGCAAGCTATTGAGCAGAACTGTAAATCTGACCTAACTTTGGGAGTTTTGGCCGCTTTTACCAAATGTAGGGTGAATTTACAGTCGGCAGGAATGTAAAAATACCCTCCAAAACCTACTTTTTAATTGTGGAAGAGATTCTTATCGGATCCTCGTTGGTAGGTAAGGGGAACGAAGGGGATATCAACTATAAGATTAAAATGGCTGCCATAGTCGCGAATTTTTAAATAAAAAACGTTACAAATATTTGTAAATTAATTTATAGTATAAAGATAAAACAAGTATTAACAATCACGCTAGCAAAAGATAAGAAAAAAAACGATGTCAGAATCGATTCTAACATCAATTTATATTTCAATGGAAATTGGTGATCGTATGTTTATAACTGTGCCAATTAATACTGAAAAGCTTGAATAAATTAATTGTATTCAAATATATTAACAATAAATAATGAATATTTTAACTAAGCCATCGTTTCAGATATCTATTTATTTTAATTTATCAAAATTTATTAAATTAAAAAAAAGAAATTTGATGAGTCAATTACTTTACTATATTTGATGAGTTAATTACTTTTTTTAAAAAGTCAACGTATATTCATAATTTTTATCTGAACATAATTTTCTTTTGGTTTATAAGAGTGTGCATGGTAAATAGTTTATTTAGACCATAGTAGACATATTTTTTTCTTTTTTTCGAATTTTGGAAACATACTTAAACTATTAATTAAAAATAGTTATTATTTTTCTTATAAGAAAGTATTTGAATATCGATTGGATAAAATGAATATTCATTTAATTGAAATTTCAAAACCGTCAGGATAAAATAAACATATATAAGAAAAAATTTGGGACTAAGGAAAATTCAATGGCTTTAAAAGAGTTGACAAATTTTCTAAGTCCATAATAATTTTACAGTTTTATTTTGGACTTAAAAAAATTTAATCGACTGACAAAAGTTGAAAAATTTATGACCAACAAAATGCTGTCTTAAATTAAATTTTAGGCAATGGAAGATAGAATCAGAGTTCTAAAATCACTTTGGAAGTATGATTTTACCCTCCTAATGCTACTTTGAGGGCATGGAGATCAAAATTACCGCCCAACTGTGAACGGCAGGCCTGTTAACAAAAGAATTGAGGGTATCTAGGCTAAAACCACATTTCAGATTTCGACTCGGGATGGGCTAGTAAACACTATAACTTTCGAAAAATACAATTTTCCAACTTCATTTTTTTAATATCTTCGTATAGTTAATGCGAAGACCCCTTTTGTAAATGGCAGCTAAATATCTTATGGTTTAATTAAAATTAATATTTTTAGATAGGCATAACACGACAAATTCTACCCTTTGAGCAGCCATATTTTTTTAAATATACAATTATTTCAAGAGTGAACATAGCCAAGATTATTTGTATTTTTTTTTTTTACTTATCGTTTTCTATGTATCGATTATTTTTCGATAGTATCGATAGATGGCACGAAATATACCTATACTAAAGTATACATACTAGCAGCTGGCGTTTCTTAGGTAAAATGGCAGGTATTTTAAAAATTTATAATCTAATTTTGTTTTTATTAACAGTCGATACAAAAAAATATGTTAAAATTCAAAATAATATAAAGGTTTTCAATGAAAAATTATTGTATATGTAATAAACTTTTACTTCACTTGAGTATCATTCACACACGGAAAAAAACGTGTAGTTAAATTTACTACAAATGGAGTTCCATTTACTACACTGACTAGTAATATATAGGATAACTACACGTTTAGTAACAGTTACTAGTACACTGTGGTACACAACCTGTAGTACCATTTACTACAGTAAGTAGTAATAAGAACTAGCATTAAATAACCACTGTGGTTCATTTTACTCCACAACATAGTAGAATATATTTTATTCGTAATGTATTAATTAAATATCTGTTAGATAACGATCATTAGTTTTTATGATATTGAAAACGTTATAAAAATATAAAAATTATTCTTAGATTCTTCAGACTTACAGTATATCAAATTAAAATGATATAAAAATGAATTTATTAATAAATAACTTAAAATAATAAGGACTTAAATTTCAAAAGCCTACTTTTTATCAATACCCGATAATGATAATTTTAAAAATATATTTGTAATTAATAAATTCTCGTATAAGCATAAACTTAGAATAATTAAGTATTAATTTTTATTAATAGAAAATATAAAAAACATCGATTTAAAAGTTACAATTCTAATAAATAACAAATACTCAATAGGCAATGATTAGAAAAATTGCATTAAAATCACGATTCACTGATAAGAGCATAGAAATAAAATTTAATAGAAGTTGTAGGTGAGGTAAGCAAAAGGAAGAATGACAGGTAATACAAAACAAATTTTTTTGTATTATATTTGTTATATATATATTTTTTTTAAATTATATAAATTATAATTGCACGCCTCGATTTTTAATTATGTATATAAATATTTTTAATTATATATATTATTATTTATAATGTTTTATAATATTATTTATAATAATAAATCCCTAGTAGAAATGACATCGAGTTTTTAGCCAGTAACTTGCCAGTTTAACTAGACTTAAACCAGTAACTGGCCAGTGTAATATCGAGTTTCTGTCAAGTAACTGGCCAGTTTTACTAGAGATCGAGCAAAACATGGCGGCTTCAGTGAAACTATCAATTTTGAATATTGAGGTTATCAAGGGTTATAAAAAATTGTCAAATAAAATAAAAATAATGTTAAATAAACGATATGACAAAAACGTTTAATTTATATTTATTTATATTATGAAATAAATAACATCATTAGATTAATAGAATAACAACAATAAATCTGACAATAAAGTAATTATTTTTCATTGAAGAAAATTAAAAAAATATTCATTTATTGTGTCAACTTGTTTTACCGCATCCATTTTGTAATATATTTTGTAAAATATTTCCACGTTAACATACACAAATTTTAATTAATTCACACTGTTTTTTAATATTTTTTAAAACAATGACGCGTACAGGTTAACAGAAAAAAATAAACAGACACACACACTAGTGAAGGTACAGTGTCGGTGTGACCAATGTTTATGACTTAGTTGTAGGTGGCGCGATTTCGAGTTTTTACTCGATATCACTGGCCAGTTACTGGTTTATATCGAGTGAAAACTCGATTATTTCTACTAGGGATACAATGACACAAATTGAGAATACCCACAGAATGGAGTAAAAAAGTTATAGGTGGCGCTGTTATTTTCTTCTTTCAATCATTTTACCACATATTGGAGTAGATTGTACAAGTAATCTGGTATTGTATACTCCAAAAATAGTAACAGATACCAATTCATATAAAATTGTGTAGTTCCCAAAACCACAAAATAAGTATTTTATACTACATTGAGTAGTTGTGGAAACTACAAAGTTTTACCACATTACAGTAGTAAGCAGAACTCCTATAGTAGTAAAATATCACGCACACTGTGGCTTATGTT
This sequence comes from Microplitis mediator, assembly GCF_029852145.1. NCBI lineage: Eukaryota > Metazoa > Arthropoda > Insecta > Hymenoptera > Braconidae > Microplitis > Microplitis mediator. The sequence continues at coordinate 11,310,295 of NC_079969.1, read as the reverse complement.
ACTACAGTTGTCATTGCGGCGACCACAAAGTGTAGTAAAATTTTTACTAGTTTGGTGTGGTAAATTCTACTCCAGCATTTTTTCCCGTGCATGAATGCTCAAGGCATGTACTTTTGGATATTCCAAACTTTTTATCAATATTGACATTAAAATTAAAACAAACATTTGTCATATATTACTCTTTGCAGTATTTTTTTTTTACATAAATTTATACGTATATTCGTAAATATTACTGACTTTTGTAGAACATAAAATACATTATATAATAAATAAAAGTAAAAACTAATGCTTATTCATGTATTTACAGCCAAGAATAAACATTAAAAGTTAAAAGTTATTTGGTATTATAATGTCATCGAAAGCCTCGAAATCTTCTTTGTTCTCATATAAATCTTGAATCGTCTCGCTAGTAGTTTCAATTACACGTTTCTTTGGATACATTTGAGATTTAGTCATACGGCTATACTCTAATTTTGATGGCTCAAAACTGACGCAATCACCCCGTACACGTTGCTTTGCTAACAGTATACCATTGATAGTCGGAGTTATTAATTTATTGTTTGTTTTAGTTTTGATCAAATTGACCTGACTGAAACGTCTCTTAGAGTCAGCATTTGCATGAGGCAAAGAAATGACGTCAAGGATAAACTTAGCAAGATCTTTAAATGTAAGACCTTGATCGCCTTGATCACACATTAATAGCTTTGCCCAAAATACATCAACATCATCGTCCAAATTCATATCTTCTGGAATTTCGAAAAAAGGCAGTTGTCTGCACTCATTGTCAATATCTTGGTATTGGTCAGGAAAAACGATGCATGGTACGACTCTCATAAGAGGCAGCAAGCTTGGTACGAAATCTCGAGTTTGTCGTGATATGGCTTTTGCTGGACTCAAATTTGATACAAGTTGTAGAACTGGGTCACTGAAATCAAATCTCTTTTTTATTTCGTTACAGCCAACCTTAAAAAATTGAATACAGGTAGTTCGGAAATCAAGCTTTAATTGTTCATTAGCATTAATTTCAGGCTTGCTCAGCGTATCCAATACTTTTACGCGTATATGTGATCGAGATGCAGACGGTTCTCTTCATTACATGGGTCGAGGTTTTCCAAGTTTGTCCGATAAACATACGATTTACGTAGATATGATTCTAAGAGTTCTAGATAACCAATGCGCATTTTATCCCAAAGGCTTGTGAAAACGACGGATGTTGATTGGAATAATTAATTCAACTTCGTGAATTTGGGCAATACCCAATCAAAAAATAAATAAAATAGTTTTATAAGAGGGTGTTATGTCAGGAATTCACATAAATTAATGTTTTTGTGGGTATTTGGCCCAAGCCGAAGCCTATAGACCGGGAACCCCAGAGATCTTTTATTAAGGAGAATAGGTTTATTTTTTTATTAATAGAACGATATTAAAATTTTAATTCTAACTATATTATCAACTCGATTACAAAAATGTTGAGGTTTAGAGATTATGCTTCTAATTACAATGTTGGAATTACCTCCTGATTCAAATAAATTTCAATTATAATCCAAAGACAGGTGGCTAGTCAGCCGACTCTAATTTACAACATTCAAAATTACATTTACTATTTTAATTTTAAATTACAAATGCTCGAATTTGAATTTTGTAATTCTGATATAACTAACTGAACATTTCAAACTTTCATATGTAACATTTTAATTTTAAACTACACGTGTTCGAATTTTAATTGTGTAATTCTGATATAATTAAATGAATATTTAAAACTTTCATTTAACACTTTGATTTTAAGCTACACGTGTTCGAATTTTTATTTTGTAAATCTGATATAATTAATTGAATATTTCAAACTTTCATTTAATATTTTAATTTCACACTACACGTGTTCGAATTTTAATTTTGTAATTCTGATATAATTAACTGGACATTCTAAACTTTCATTTAAAATTTTAATTTTAAACTGAACATTTTTAATTTATTTAATATTTTAATTGTACCTGGTTTCTCTGGGCGAATACATGATGTAGTACTTATACTCGTTTAACTAACTTTTTTCCTTTTCTTTTTCTTCATTGTATATAAAAAAAACTTGTTCACACTTTGATGATTGCAGCCAGAAGAGAGCGAGAGTTTTCTTTTTGTTTCTGGGCCCTAAATTTTCTTATCAGCCCCTCCATATTTTCCATTTTGATCGGCGCACGCATTATTCTCCCCACTAAGATTTTTCTTAACAGGTATTTTGCTGTTCGCGTGGCTCATTGTATGTTATAAAATTTTATGAATAAAAAAAAATTATTTTGAAAATTATAAATATTAATCGGACGTAACAAGGGTCATTAAGAGCTTAAACGATCTGTTCTACTTCACGTAATCGCACCGTAAACATCTGCGTTTGAAAATAAGAGTTTAAGGTAATTTGGTAGCCGCATTCCGGAGTCAAAACAATGTCGAAATTTTTTTTTTTCTTTGACTTTAATCATTCAATAAAGTCCATAATAATTTACGATAATTAGTAACTATATTTTATAAGCTATAATTAATATGTAGAAAAAAATAATAATATTTTTTTTTTCAAATTACATAAATTATTTTGACTGCAACTAGACAGTACCAACAGTTGTTATTTGATGAAAGTTGGTACTTCTGTTTACACTAGTTTCTTTGACAGTTTAATGTGTGTCACGTGTATGTGTAGTAAATATAACCTTATAATCCCGGTAAATTTTTGACAGTACATGATAATACGATAAATGTAACAGACACACATTTTTTCCCTAGTATAAATAAGAGGGGCGCAGAATGGGTTACAAAACAAAGACAGAAATCTTTCTGTCACACAAAAAAATTAATTAAAAAAAAACCATGAGGTAAATTGTTTCGAAATTTTGTAGGTAGATATTTTAGATATTATATCATAGACTGAATAGTTTTTTCGCCTAGGTTAACTGTGCCACTTATTTACAAACTGTCAACTTCCTGTTAAGTTGAATAAAGACAGCCATAAGAGCCTATGTATTTTCACGAAAGTTTAATTAATTATATTTTTTAAACGGCGTGGTAAAAAATTCTGGTTTTTTGTTTTCAAGGGCTTGAAAATATAATCTTTGAAATTATCATAATTAAAGTAAGGGTTAACTGTTGGAGGTTTGACTACCAAATTACCTTAATGCATCCAATTGCTCGAGTATTCTTCTTACAACTCCGTATAGAGATAGCCAACGTGTTTCTGAAGGCCGTAGGATCTTGTGGACTTCAATATCAAGAAATCGTTGGAATTCTTGAAACTGATGTTGTCTTTTAGCACTGTTTTTAAATTTGTTATACATGTTACGCGCTAAGCTTTCACAGCTTCGAGGTAATCCTTTGCAGGCTTTGCTAGCGCATAAGTGTAGCGAATGGCATATACATTTTGAAATATAAATGCCTGAATCTACGATAATACCGAACAATAATTCACATTGTTTCAACTGCAGCAATATCTGTACACTTATCTATGAGAACACTGAAAAGACGACTTGAACTTATTTTGTAACTGTTCTTTTTCAGATTCACTAATCACGTTTTTTATAATTGCAACACCTTTCGTTGATTTCAATTGAACACCTTTCACAATCGCTGAGTCAGGTACACATTCTTTAATTAAAGGTGTTAAATGATCCAAAATTCTGAACGATAGGTTACGATCAACAAAAAAAGCACACAATTTTATTTCAAATTTACGAGAAGCCTCGCTTATAGTATTTATCTCAGGTGTCTGTAGAAATGAGTTTATTTTCGGTTGGTGCTCGAGCGGTTGACGTTGATGACTTTGAGATTTGATATGATTTTCAAACACAGTTAACTCTGCCGTAAAGCTCACATTGCATATTCGGTACTTAGCTTTGTAAGGATCATCTGGAATCTTAGCAAGCCATGTTTTATAATCATTATCATTCAGCCAAGCGTCTCTAAATTTTTGCAAGTGATGTTTTTGTACAATTTTTCTTTTTTCTTTGGTGGGGTATTGAGCAAAGTACCAGTTACAATATTTTCATTAGCGTCTTGATGTTGTGAGCCCATCCTACAATACAAAACAAAAAACGAAAATTAAATTAAATAAAACAAGAGTAAAATAACTCAGTTAATATATGGCTGTATACTTACATTTCAGCTTAAACAAAATCTTTCACCAATAAAAATAATAACTTCAAATCACAGTAGAAATAAATAAAAAAAATTTCTTAAAAATGCAACTTATTTATATCATATTACAGGTTATTGCAGCTCACAGCTGACACCAATCAACATATTAGTAAAGTATTGGATTCGCTTAGTTCAATGTAGCTAGAGACACCTGCAGGAAATTTATCATAAGCGCGTGCAGAGGTGTACATTTTCAAAAATTTTATCTCCCAAATTTTTTTATTTTCATTCTTATTTTTTTAATATCTAAAAGTATCGTATTTTTTACGTACGATACTGTTATGTGATCGTACATCGTACGATGATCTAAAATTATCGTAGTTGTACGATATTTATCGTACGGTTGCTAACCCTGAGTCTACGTTTGGATGGTTGCTACCGGCTCTCTCTTCGTCTCGATAGTTACGCTGTCCTGCCGGTAATGTGTGGTCTCCGCTGCTGTCTTCCGTTTTTAATAATTTCACTCGGTTGTCTTCGGTTGTTATCGGAAAACTACTCCTCTACTTAATTGTGATTGGGCCTAGTTTTCGAGTATTATCAATTAGCGCACCCGGTGACAAGTCGAAAAACTTAATCGATTGCTCGTTTGGGGTTACGCGTAGGGTAAATGACCATCAGTTAAATATCATGATTTTGGTTGATAAAATAACTCATTTTACCCTGTTACACTTTTTTTAAAATCTCGATACGATTATTTTTCACCAAGTTACAGCCTTCCAAAAATCACTAAAAAATTTATAAAATTTTTTTATTCCTTTCATTTATGGCATGAGTGTAAAATATCGTATAGGGGACGCGGGAACGACGGTGAGGGCCCAAAAGGCCAACGGCCTAGTACCCTCGGTCCATCAAACAAATAAATACCTGGATATAAAATCGGGAGCCTCTCGATGACAACAAACAACACTCGACACACTTCCCGGATGAATTATTAAAATAAAAATAAGTAATGCGGTAATCTGGGACGACAATCATTGCGACAAACGGCTCCCAGAGCACAATACGCAGAGTCACAGGCTCCAAAAACGACATTAGTCCAGGATTGCAGTCGAGGCCCACCTTGGCGGCTTTCCGACTCACCACCACTCGCTCCAAGACTCCAAATTTGACTACTGGGTCCACTCATTCACGAGCGGCTCCGAATCTCAACTCTCTTACTCGTCGGTACTTGCACAACTGCTACACTTGAATCTTCCACTCTAACTCGCACGCTTCACTCCTTCTATTTCACTCTCACATTCTTGCTTCTCCATCCATTCTTACCTCCACAAACATCCAAGCTCTGGACTCACGGGCCTTCCCAGGGATCAGGCCGGTGGCCAATTTCGTATAAATTCAAGGGGCAAAGTTTTAATAATTGATCCAGGGGATCAGGTCGGTGGCCAATTAGTTATAAAAGTCCAGGGGACTCGTTAGTTAGAAAGAAAAAAAAGTTCGGTGGACAATTGTTGTTAAAAGTAATTATAAGTAATATAAAAGCCCGGTGGGCATAATGGTTATTTAGTGAATAAAATTCAATAATTATATGAATTTGACTTTTGTGTATAATAAATTTAATCCCTCAATTTCCTCACTCTTATCAATTTCAACGACCTTGAAATATTATTACAACATCGCCAGTTCTGAAAGGCCGAGTCTTATCTTCCAGTGGCGCCCTCATTAAGACCAATTAATAAAGGGGCAAAACTTGGCATGGTTGAGATATACCCTGTTATAATATCTTCACATATACTGTTCATCCTATAGAGTGAGATATAATATATGATATATATCGAATCATATATTAATCCGAATATAATTTGAGTTATGTATCTGCAAATATTAAAATTCATATTTGAATAGTATGTTAAATGTTAGATGTTTAATGTTATATTAAAAATGAACTACATCATTATAGAATAGACTGGGCCAAAAAAATTGACTATATTTTTTTTCTTAGCTACATCGAGAATATTATTCAGAATGACAAAAAAAAATTTCATGAAAGTTTGAGCCCTTAATATTAATTTTAAGAGGTCTATCATCGCTATTTTTAATTTTAATTCATAATTTGATGTTTTACGTTACTAAAACATTGAAGTAAAAAAAAATCATTGTTACTTATTCTTATGTAAAATTAAATTCCCTTAAAAAAAATCTGATTGAAAATTTTCATCAGACAAGCCGTTTCCGATTAAATAAGCTTAATAAAGTGATATATTTTTTCGATTTAATATTTTTACTTTTGAATTTTGTAACTGACGAATCAATAAATATCTAAAAAAGATCATGACAGATTTCGAAGGAAATTTAATGCTCTACAAAATAGGTCTCCTAACGTTTTTTGCTAAATTCACTCCTTCGAAAGTTATTCAAGGTTGAATTCGAGTCAAAACGATTTCAATAACGTGAATAACTTTTGAAGGAGTGAATTTAGCAAAAAATGTTAGGAGACCTTTTTTGTAGAGCATTAAATTTCCTTCGAAAATCTGTCATGGTCTTTATTATATATTTATTGATGTCAGTTACAAAATTCAAAAGTAACAATGTTAAATCGAAAAAATATATCACTTTATTAAGCTTAATTAATCGGAAACGGCTTGTCTGATGAAAATTTTCAAACAGATTTTTTTTGAAGGGAATTCAATTTTACATAAGAATAAGTAACAATGATTTTTTTTTACTTCAATGTTTTAGTAACGTAAAACATCAAATTATGAATTAAAATTAAAAATAGCGATGATAGACCTCTTAAAATTAATATTAAGGGCTCAAACTTTCATGAAATTTTTTTTTGTCATTCTGAATAATATTCTCGATATAGCTAAGAAAAAAAAAATAGTCAATTTTTTTGGCCCAGTCTATTATAGAATGTATTATACAATAAGCCATATATGAGCGGCAAAATTTTATATAAATGCCCATATATGATTTTATCTATTTATATACATGCAAAGTATGATTCTCGGTATATGACTAGCTATATATATAGCTTTTTCGTTCAGGTTGCCACAGTCTGATGAACATAGTCACAATCATATTAAGGTAATCGGGTTTAAAATTTTTTTTTTTTAACTAAAAAGTTATGTCAATTATCTTACTTTTATTACTCTGCTTTTTCATAAGCCTCATTCCTTCATTTTCTCACTTACATTACGTTTATCTACATTTTCTTCGTCTAATTTCATTTTTGTCGTCTATAATTACTCTAAATTCTCTCGAGTAGAGACATTCTTTTTCGCTTATTTCACCGTGACTAGAAGCATTAATGACATCCTGAATATTGTCATTAAAATTTTTGTATCTATATGGAATAGTTCAATTAAGTTTTTATTTTATAAGCAAATATTTTTTTTTCTCGTTACCTAAAATATTATAAATAAAAAAAAAAAAATTTTTTTTTGAGCAGGAAAAAGTTTTTTTTGTCTTTTCGATGGCAAAATAAAGGAAATCAAATGAATAATCTTGAAAGATTTTCTTCTCTCTTGTAAGCTTATAGTATTCTACTATATAATTTCCATCACGTACCATCAACAGACGATAAATTTATAAGAAAGCACAAAAATAGGCAGGTGATATTCTACAGACGTGGAGAATCACACTAGAATTAAGAACTATTCAATAAATATTGAAATAATAACCCACATTTACTCAGAGAAAAACTTTCAAGCATGCTTTGAATGTTATAGTGACTGCTAAGTTACAATTCAATAACTTTAGTGCATAGACTGGAAAAAAATCATTAATTCACATCAATTATACGTATTTTTGTATTATATTGTGTAATTTTGATAAACTTAGATCAGCTAACTACACTATTATTTATGAAAATTAAGGGATATTGGAAAAATTCCAAATTTCTAAGTGAATTCCAACATGCTGTAACTCGGAGGAAAATGGTTGTACAGTAAAAATAAAGCAAATTGTAGCTTTAAGTGTCTGGTTTTCAGATCTGGATTCCAAAATTTTTTATCATGCACGGTCCCGGAGTAATCCTGAAAAAACCACCACAAAAAATGCCATCTGGCAGCCAGAATGGAAGGTAGATTTTTCAAAAATTTCCAGCACTTCTCTGACTTTTCTGTAGCTCACGTTAAGTTTAAAATGAAAGCGGCCCATGTTCTTTTTTACTAAGGTCGAAGCCAATTTTTGTAGGTCAGTTTTTTAATCCGATACCCGATGAAAAAAGATTTTGTCTAATCATATATGATCATGCATAATTGTCTTTATATGATCAGATCCAAAAATTGGCCAGGTCTAATTATACATAACTTGATCTGTTTATACATGATCATATATGATTATATATAATCATGCATGAACGAATATAGTCATTTTTAGAATCTCATTTAGAATATCTGTAAATTATTAATTAAGTAGTTTAATTAGGATTCATTGTCTTCATCAATATAAATGTCGGTTAAAATTAAATAAAAAAAAAAAAAAAAATTTATTAACCATTGACTATTATTTTACTACGAGGTCACCCGTCCAATTAAAGACCCACGTCGTTGCTGTTTAACTTTGGTTATCGATGGTTTGTAGTCTGATCCTCGTCTGTTATACACTTACAATTAAGAAACATTTATGGCACTACTTAACTCAAATAATCAAATTGATATATCCTACGTAAATAATGCACCTAATGATGAATTTGGTTTTGTACATAAAATACAGTAGAATTCATTAGATACATATAATCAAATCTATGTATCTATAAACTTATAAATATTCGTATATCAATCGATATCGATTTATACTTTTAAATTGCTGCCGAAACCTTTGAATATTTTTTAAGTATTGGGGATTTAAGTTTGATTGATAGTTGACAGAATAAAAATTTAATAACATTGATATTAAAAAATTGTCATATTATTTAATATATATATTAGGGCGTTTCAAAAACAACAAAAAAATTTTTTTTTTCTCGGAACCAGGCTCAAAAGTTTCATTGAGATGCCAAAATAGGCCCCTGAAAATATGAGCCCTTCATATTAATATTAAGGTTGTCCGCATCGCACTTTTCGATTTCCCATAAGAATAACACAGGAAAAAAAATGTTTTTTCTTCTGATTTTCAATGAAGTTCATTCAAATTCCGCATTGTTTTCTAGTTATTTTCATTTTAATGCCAAGCTCGTAAAAATAATAGTTTTCTAATCGATTTTGAGAACTTAGCGTTAAAATGAAAATAACAAGGAAACAATGCGGAATTTTAAAAAACTTTATTTGAAATAATTTGTAGGGAATAAAATTGTCAACAAAAAAGGTCCTATGACATTTTTTGATAAGTCTGATATTTTTGCTGGAAAAGGAAAAAGATCTCGAAATTTACTTTAAATTTGACTTCCAGCTCCAATAACTTCCGAACAGATAAATTTTCCAAAAAATGATAAGAGACTTTTTTTGTAGAGCGTTCAATTCTCTACAAAATTATTTGATGGACATTACAATGTAATTTACGGTTCATTAGTTTCCAAAATCAGAAGAAAAAAACATTTTTTTCCTGTGTTATTCTTATGGGAAATCGAAAAGTGTGACGCGGACAACCTTAATATTAATATTAAGGGCTCATATTTCCAGGGGCCTATTTTGGCATCTCAATGAAACTTTTGAGCCTGGTTCCGAGAAAAAAAAATTTTTTTTTTTTTTTTTGAAACGCCCTAATATATATATATATGTATATATATATATATATATATATATATATATATATATATATATATATATATATATATATATATAATAAGGATTTGGTAAATTTTAAATCACAACAAAAAAAAAATACAAAATTTGATGAAACTTTATAAAATTTCATATAAATTCATGGAGTTTTTTAAAATGTGGTAAAAATCCATCACAATAACTTATGAACTCCCCTGATAGCCAAGTTGGCGAGAAACTGGCGTAAAATTTACAGTCGCAACTAGACACCAAGTTGGCCGCAAAAGTTGATACTTCCAAAGTTCATAGACACTTTCTGAGAAAGTTGGTGGCAAAAGTTGGAAATTCAATAAGTTGACGGTAAGTTGCCTTCCATTTCTCAGAAACGTGCATTCCAGTTGCGGCATGAAAAAATTTGAAAAGTAATCATATAATGCCTAACAAGAATATGAAATCAGTAATCCCTGATTAAAAAAAGCGATTTGAAACGATTCGAAATAAAAAATTTTAAATACTTTTTAATGCTTTTGAATACCTTGAATACTTTTGAATCCCTCTTCTTATGGGCATTTAACATTGCAAATCGTTTTAAATCGCTTTTTTTAATTAGGGATAGCTTAAAATAAAGAAATGAAATTATTTAACATGCATTATTTAAATTTTTTATTTTTTTGTTAGTTCAAAAATTAATAATTAATGAAATAAAAATATTTTATAAACTTTCATACCGTCATCTTATTGAGTATGCTTATAAAAAGGGCTTCAAGGAACAAAAAATTTATAGATTAATTATTTAAACTTTTATACCGCCTTTTATGACATCACAAAGCCGTAAAAAGAATGTTGATTAACAATTAAATAACTTTTTGAAAAATGGTGATACAACTTTCATTACCGCAGAATCATATTCTTTGAAGTGTCTAGATGACACCAGAATTTTCTAAAATTTTTTAATTAATATTTAATTGCATAAAAAAATTATTTAAAAACTACGCTCACTAGAGTGGCGGCGCGCGCATGCCGAAAATGCTGCGCAAAAGCCGATTTTCAATGTTAAATTAAAATTATAAATATTGGAGCTACAATTCGGGTAGTCGAAAACTGTTATACTAAAATTTTCTGCTCTTTCAGAAACTTTTTTAATATTTGAGCTATCACTTCTATTTTTTGAGATTTTGCCAAAAAGCTGGACGGCTAATTTTTTCAACGGTTTTTTGTTAATAACAATTGTAATTTTATTTTTCTAGAAAAAACCCAAAAAACGTCTTTTTCTAGACCCCATTCCAGATCGTTTAAGCCATCAACCATATTTTTAAGAGACCTGTAACTATTTTTCGCAGGAAATCAACTTCTCGACTAGACTAGAATAGAATAAAAATACATTATGTGGGTATTTTCATTGATTTGTTTATTTACCACTTGATATAGTATTAATCTTTTTCTTAGACTAGTAAGTTTTTTTTGTGCCTATTTAGACAATCGATCTGAAGGAGTAAACTCCAATCGTGCGTCGGAACTGACACATGCACTTTTTTTTTTTTTTCAAAAATATTTTCCGGATTGATAATTTTGACATTACCCATATGTCATATTGACATCATAGAATGTCACACAGACATCACGTTGACGTAATGTGTTGACGTCATTAGTTTTACATTGTCACGTAGCGATTCAAACGTGAATCGCTGCGCGCGTTTTCCCATCTCGCCGTGAATTTAACAACACCTCCTAGCTAATAAAGCGCATTTATTTATCATAATATATTATTATTTAAGTATTGATATTATTTTGATTAATCATTTAATTATGATTTATTTATGAATTATTGAAATTATTGTTTATTGTATTTATGTTTTGATAATTATTTTGAATTTTATGTATTTAATCAATATTTTCATTTCAGTTAGTAGCACACGTGCGCGTATATATTGTCTACAAATATCGACCGAAGGGAGAGTAAGTCGTTATAGTGGATTCGAATGGAAGACGTCGAGCGGTCAACACATATGTGAAACCTCAAAGTGCAATCTTATCATAACATTCCAGAATAAAGCTTATATTATATCAACTAAAAAGAAAACAATAAAAAGTGCATTATTATTCATAATTATAAAGAATAAAGCATAAAAAGTTATTTATTACAGGACATAATAACCTGTACAATTCTTAACCTAAAAACCAAAACAAACAACGAAGGACGATGCCGAATCCGGAGATCAAAAACTCGTTGAATCGGAGAGCAGACATAATAAATCAAGACATGAAGGATAACGAAAATAACGACCTAGCTAACAGAAAGTAGTCAATTTTACAAAATCAAATAGAAACACCTTTGATTTTGCTCCAATCGTTTTTTTTCGATACCCAATAGGATATTAAGAAATTCTAGAAAGAATCAGAAGACGCTCGCCATTTGTTTATAAATAATAAGCATTTGAAAAAAATGTAAATTGAATAATTTTTTTCTCAGAACCTATTGGTTTTAGGTTTTTGAGGTCCACAGATAAATTGTAGAGCTTAAAAAGAAGAATATGTTACTTTTTTTTAAATCCCCGTCGGATCAGTAGCACCAAAGTTATAAATAATTTAAATTTCGGCTTATTATTATAAACAAATGGTGTATCTTTTGAACAAATGATCAGATCGCTCTGAAATTTTAACCACTTATTTGTTACATCGAAATAAACATTTTTTTAAGTTGGTCGGAATTTTAAAAAAAAAATTTGATTTTTTAGAGCCATAAATGTACTTCAACTTCACGCGACAATATCTTTTGCTCTATTAACTTCCCGGACTTCGGATAAATTAGTAAAAATCAAGAATATTATTGTTTATAAATTGGCTATTTTCAAAAAATTATTTCTATAGTCACACCGAGTTATAGCGAGCTGAACGCAATTACAATTTTGGCCCGGCGCGCTCTCGAGAGTAGAGTAAGACTAGTAGTGGGGGTCACGGACAGTTGTGCTTAACTTAACTGTTCTCCGCGGGAGCTCAGTTGCTGTCTTTCTATCCGCTCTACTTGTTGGATTTTTTTTTTTTTTTTATTTATTACTTATAATTAAATTTTTCATAAATAAAAAAATAAAAAAAATTTTTATGTACTGAAATTTTCAAATTAAAGCAATAATACATTTTTAATTTCATTGTTTATGAATTATTACTTTTAAATACAAAAAAAAAAAAAAATCCAACAAGTAGAGCGGATAGAAAGACAGCAACTGAGCTCCCGCGGAGAACAGTTAAGTTAAGCACAACTGTCCGTGACCCCCACTACTAGTCTTACTCTACTCCCGAGAGCGCGCCGGGCCAAAATTGTAATTGCGTTCAGCTCGCTATAACTCGGTGTGACTATAGAAATAATTTTTTTGAAAATAGCCAATTTATAAACAATAATATTCTTGATTTTTACTAATTTATCCGAAGTCCGGGAAGTTAATAGAGCAAAAGATATTGTCGCGTGAAGTTGAAGTACATTTATGGCTCTAAAAAATCAAATTTTTTTTTTTAAATTCCGGCCAACTTAAAAAAATGTTTATTTCAATGTAACAAATAAGTGGTTAAAATTTCAGAGCGATCTGATCATTTGTTCAAAAGATACACCATTTGTTTATAAAAATAAGCCGAAATTTAAATTATTTATAACTTTGGTGCTACTGATCGAACGGGGATTTAAAAAAAAGTAACATATTCTTCTTTTTAAGCTCTACAATTTATCTGTGGACCTCAAAAACCTAAAACCAATAGGTTCTGAGAAAAAAATTATTCAATTTACATTTTTTTCAAATGCTTATTATTTATAAACAAATGGCGAGCGTCTTCTGATTCTTTCTAGAATTTCTTAATATCCTATTGGGTATCGAAAAAAAACGATTGGAGCAAAATCAAAGGTGTTTCTATTTGATTTTGTAAATCCATCTAAAACTGACTACTTTCTGTGGGCTAACCTGGACAATAAAACATCGCATCTAACTAGAAACAGATTCGGAACTCACAGCAGAGCACCGTTCATTGTTTTCATTACTTACAGATCAAATGTCAAAATAAATAACGAGGAAATGACACCTCAAAAAACAAAAAACATCGGAAACCTACATCCGATGGACGTCGGGCAATGTTTGATGGACAAGGACCCGAACATTAAGCGAGTCGACAGAAAAGGGGCAAATTTAATCCAGATAACTCATGACAATGCGTATGACACAAACAACATGGTAATAAACCAATCCCAAAACATCCCCAAAGAATGGTTAGCATAAATACCAGATTATAAAACTACCAGGGTTGGGATTGGCAAAGGCATCAAAGCCTCCTTGACTGAGGAACAGATAAGAGATGGACTGTCATGGGATCACCAACCCGTAAACATAATAAGGATAGAAAGATTCACCAGCGCGAAAGACAATAGAACACCCGTCCAAGCTCACAAGCAAGAAAGAATTCCAACAGAGACAGTCAAGTTTATTTTCGAAGGCCAGAGACTACCAACTCAATTAAAGATCTTCAAAACCGTAATCAAAATACACCCCTTCGAACCTAGACTCAAGCAATGCAAAAAATGCCAAAGAATAGGAGACTTGGAAAAACAGTGCAGAGGAAAAAAAAGATGTGTAGCTTGCTCAGAAGAGCACGACATAAAAGACTGCAAAAATGAAAGAACCAAATGCGCAAATTGCAAAGAGCAACACAGAGCCGACGACAGAACTTGCAGAGTCAAAACAAACAACAGCATGATAATAAAAATCGGCTCACATCTCAACATCAACAATAAAGAAGCTCAAAAAATCATTAATATCAACAGTCTAAATAATGCAGACGACGCCAAAGCATGGCTGAAAAAACAGCCGAAGGGTGAAGATAACTGGATCTTCCCGAAGCAATACACACTAGGTGCATGGCTAAACATCAGCTGGCCAGGTCAAGGACAACAAACGGACCCAGTTCCTACACAACAGCAAGAACACACAACGCACCTTCGCCAGACAGGAAGAAACTCAGTCAATCACTCACACAAAACTAAAAGAAAGAAAAGAAAAATAAGCAACAATCAAACATACGACACAGTCTACTGCGAAAACACACAAGTCAGAACTGACGACAACGAGGAATACCAAGATCTTGCAGCAGACACAGAAGATTTGGATACAAGCCAAAGTTACTCAAATCTAAACACAATAAACATGGAATTTACACAAAAATCAAACGAACAAACAGTCTCAGGTCACCCGATATATGTATACACACCTGAAGGCCTACAACAATCAAACATCATAGCATTAGAACTCAGCCAACTTGCTCAAAGAGCAACACCACTTAAAGAGACAACAAATCAAAACCAAAATATTAACAACCCAATACAACACCAAACAAAGACAACAAATCAAGCCAACAACAACAATACAAACGAAAATAAGGAGAACATCTCCGGAATAATACAAATAAATCAACAATGAATCAAGACCACAAGAATCTGAACATCGCTCAGTGGAACTGCAGGGGCTTGAGAAATAAATCACACCTAATACCAAGCATCAGTACAAACAATGATATTCTCCTAATATCAGAAACATAGCTAACCACTGACACAAAATTTGGTATAGCTAAAATGAATCTCATCAGAAGGGACAGAGTAAACAGAACAGGAGGAGGAGTAGCAATAGCTATAAAAAAAGGCATAACATACGATGAGGTAACGTTGGACGACACAATAATTAACAATGAAGAATTTGAAACCGTTGCAGTTCAAATAAAGCTTCGAGAAAAAAAACTATTTCTGATAAGTATATACAGACCACCAAATACAAGAACAAAAAAAGACTCGTGGAAAAATCTCTTTAAAGAGATACTCAACAAGAGCAACGATAACCACATTATAATTGGTGCAGACTTAAACACTCACAATGTCCAATGGGGCAGCACTAGCACATCAGAAATAGGGAGAGATCTCGCTGCAGTGACAGAAGATCTAGACCTATACATTGTTACGGTGTAAATAAATTCATAATAATAATAATATTATTTACCGTCGTTCGGTAACGCGCGCGCCTCTAATTTAATTTTGCCGTGTCAACTTTAAAAAAATCTACGCACTTGCAATTAACCCGAACGCATCATTTTCGACTATTATCGTTGATCTTCGGGTCAATGGGAAAATGAGGGGGCATTGCGGTGTAAGACGCTACGGGCGACACTTAGAACAAGACCACAAAAGGGCAAGCACGTGTTGTGTTTTGCTCCACCGAGTTTTTATTTTAATCATTTAACTTTCAAGAGTGAATAATAGGCACTATTGTTGCGTGCGCTATTATTACTCGTTATTAAATAATTAAGGGTGAACCTCAGGCACAAGTCAAAAGTGCGCTGTTGTTACTCTAGTAGTTTTCTTATAAATTAAATAAATAATCTATACTGATCATCAGACGCAAGTCGCGTGCTGGTGGTAGTATTATAATACTTATTGTTGAGAGATAAACTCGAGTCACTGAGTGTTATCTCTAACAATACCGATAAACGTTACGGCGTTTATCATAACTTGGTGAATCCGACTTGGTTGGATCTTGTCGCACCTGCGACGAAGCAAACGCACGAGGGTGCATATAAAATCCAGGGGAAGCTGAAGTGGCCGATCCTGATCCATCTCCAAGGAGTCGTCTCCGTCGCCAGAGTCTACGTGAACCCGTACGACATCATCGTAGCGTAAATAAGTGAGCGTGTCGAGAACTGCGTATTGTAAGTTTTGAATAATTATTTACGTATACTGTTGGCTTCGCGAGAGTGGTATTTCCTATTTAATCTATTGTCTATTTTTCTTTTCTATGTAATGTATGGGTTATGATTTATTTCTTTTGTAATCTATAATTACTTTTCTTTAATACATTTCTATTTCTTTACTATAATATTGTTTATAATAATAAGTCGCCGCGGACAACCCACACCCATGAACTCCTGGTTGAGCCTCTCTCTATCACTATAGCTAGTCGAATTGTTTTTCTTAGTTTTTATCTTTTCAAAACTAAGTGGCGCCCTTTACATCATATAAGCACCAGGGCATCGCTGCTTGGTCCTGGTCGGCAAATTATTTTCAGCAGCAAATAAGGGAAACGCGGATATCGGGTCTATTTTATTGGAAAAAATAGATTATACCTTAACAACATATTAAACAACGGAAGCCACACCTACGTGAACCACAACCACGGAAATAATACTCTAGACCTCACCATAGTCAATAAAGACTGGTCAGTATTCTACACAGACGCATCCAGAACCAAAGAGGACACCAAGATGGGACTAGCTCTAACATGTAACCAACCAAAAATAGAACGCAAATTCAAAATGAGGTCAGACTATAGCATATCAGAAGGAGAAGCCATGGCAATATTACAAACATTGAAAA
Source organism: Microplitis mediator (assembly GCF_029852145.1). Lineage (NCBI taxonomy): Eukaryota > Metazoa > Arthropoda > Insecta > Hymenoptera > Braconidae > Microplitis > Microplitis mediator. The sequence continues at coordinate 11,293,084 of NC_079969.1, read as the reverse complement.
TTATAAAAAACACCAACATACAGAAAATAATTATATGCTCCGACTCGGCAAGCTCACTAGAAGCACTCAAAGCAATAGGATTATCAGGGAAAACTAATACAATCATCCTCGAGATTCGCTCTCTGGTAAGCAGACTAAAAAACGCAAACAGAGAGATTGAATTTTGGTGGTGCCCAAGTCATTTAGGAATAAAAGAAAACGAGAGAGCTGACAAACTAGCCAACGAAGCCAGAACTGACGGCACCTTTATAGAACTGTTACCGAACATAACAATTTGCAACAGAAAATAGAAAAAAAATACTACACCGAACACAAACACCTCTGCGATGATGAAGCAAGAAATTCTGGACGCAAATACTGGAAATTCAAAGACCCACAAAATAACTTCACAAAGAAAACCTGGTTCGAAAATCTAAACCTAAAAAGGGTCGAAATCACATTCATCAACCGTCTGAGATCAGGGCACCTGTGCACAAACGAGTATCTATACTCAATCAAAGCTAAGGACAGCCCAGAGTGTGAGTGCGGACAAGAAATACAAGACGTCAACCATATATTTTTCGGTTGCATACTAACGAGAAATAAATCAGATGACCTTTGTAAATACCTAAAAGATGAAGCAAAACTACCACCACCATATGACATTAGAAACGTAGCATTTTCAAACGAAGAAAAAATTCTAAAAAGAATAACAAAGTTTGCCATAGATATTAAGGACACCGTAAACCTGACACACACTACAACAGACGAAGAATAAAACCAAACAACAAATTCAAATATCAGCGGAATCCCGCCAACACAACTCAACTCACAAACATTGGCTGTACAGGCATGCCCAAAGGCCAGCTGGGGTACAATCTAGCGGAGGAAAAAAAAAGAAAAGTCGATGTAGTGGGGATAAAAATCAATATATCCGTCCCGCCACGTGGTGCACTGAAATAATTATTATTTCATTGTTTAAAGGGTTAATTATTATTATGTTTATAAATATTGATGAATAATATTATTTAATTTATTATTATCATATAACTCAGGTCGGGTAATATGTTTAAATATTTTATTTTAATTGATAATATCGGGTCTGAGGTCATTAGAGGGGATAACACGTGAGTGATACCCATCCCTCGAAAAACCGTTGTGTGAAAATTGAGGAGAGAAGACCGGGCTATTGTAAAGGTAGGACGTGTTGTTGTCCGCGATTTTTAAGTAAAATTATTCTGGCCCAGTAGCCGTTATAAAAGTAATTAAATATTAAAGAGAGTTAATTTGGTGATAATTAATTTTTTGTTATATTGAATTGAAAGTAAAAGTTTCGTATTAATTGTTATTTAAAACTCCAGAAGTAAATTATTATCAACGCCGGTAAGTCATCTGTATTATCATTTGTTGCATCGGCTATCGCTGGACCCTCGGTAGAGTTGATCGCGATATTTAATTGATTAATAATTGAACCTGAGTTATTGTTGTAATAATAAGTTGAGTATATTCGGCGTATGTCCCAGAGTTTGGTATACGTGCGTAGACGCGTCGAATAAATTCCTTAGTGGATTATAGACAAGGATAGCGTATTTGACTCCTTGTCATACAATAGTTTTTAAAATATTATTGCTCTGGGTAAAATTTATTTCGTAATTTGATGGTATGCAACTCAGTGTTACCAAATATATTTTGAGTTCCCACGTCTTTCTCTCCCCAGAGTAAATAATATTAAATCAAAAAAAAGATTAGTATTTTTATTTATATAAATTTTATATCGAGTGTAATGAGTAAAATTTGTAATTTTATTCCCCAGTGGATAATTTAATTAATTTGATTTTTATTATTATTATTTGACTGTAATGAGCATATTATAATTTGTGGAAATTTATTATGAAGAATTAATGTTTAGTAAATGATTTTTGGTATTGTAATATTTTGTTGGATTTATACTTATAAATATATTTGGATTAAATAGTATAGTAAGTGGATTCCAGTAATAGCCAACATTTGTTTGATTATTTCCTGGATATATTTTAGTAATAATTATTCCTTATTATTTTTATTTATTATATTTATTTGGTTATCTTTCTGCTTGGTACATGCATTCTCGCTCGAAATTTGGTCCCGTGATCTCTCCCCTGATTTGTTATTATTTTTGTCCGTTTTGTAAAAACGAGCTGGCACCCTCGTGCACTAACCCAGCCTGAGGAGCTGGTTCAGGCACACTATTATTTTGTTTATTATTATTTATTATTTTGAGTCATTTATTATTATTATCATTTATTATTTATAATTTTTATTACACGTGGGTGACCACATACGGTTTACCGAATTTGTTCGCGTCTCCGTCACGAATCGAAAACGGTATACGTTATAACATCATAATCTTACGTAAAAAAGTGCGAAATAATGAGTCAAACCTGACTCATTTATGACTCATATCTTACGTAAATAATGGCACAGCGTAACGTCACTCTGACGTCAAATTTACGTAAAGGTGTTTACTGGGTGATAGCCAAGTTGGCGACCAAGTGGCTTGAAACTAACAGCCGCAACCTGTCGTCAAGTTAGTCGCAAACTAATGTATACCAACTTTCTGACGAGCAACTCGTGCTATCAGGGGGTTTATATCTTAAATCACATGTTGATATCCGCTGCCGATATCACATGTTAACATTTGCCACCGATAATACTATCTTACCTCAGTATCGTGCATCTACGCACGATAACAGCTGCGGTAGGTAGCAAAAATAACCTACATATGGTCACTTACTGACGGCTAGTATCGCAGATCACGGTGTGTCCGGGTGTGAACTAATCACCAAAAAAACTACCCTGATAGCTGCACGGAAAGAATTTTCGTATGAATATTGCCGTTATTTATTCTAAAAATTACTCTAAATCGAGTAATCTTGGGCCATTACGACTTTTTACTTTCGAATTACGAAATTTCAGTCTTTCAGTGAGTAAAAATCAATCAGATCAATTTTTACTCACAATTACGAGTAAAAATTACACCTAGCGGCTGTAAATAATTTGAAAATTACGATACAAAAGGAATTGAATTTTCATAACTAGATATTTGAATTGTATTTTCAATAAAAAAAGATTTAAATTTAATAAACGTACTTAGAATTTATACTTGTTTTTTAAATTTTCAAACCAAGTATTAAAAATTCTAAGACATATTGAATTTTAATACTTCCATTTGAAATTTCATAATACTTATTTGAAAATTCAAATGCTTGTATATGAAATTTCTGCGCGTGACGTGCTGCGCGTTCAGTAATCAAGGATTGTGTAGTGAAATATATAATTCATATGTAAGTAATGTAAGCGGTGTACATCAGACTTTATTATTGTTAAGTTTTTATTTCCTCAATAATATAAAGTAAATAAAACTTGTGACTGAACTGAACATCATAAACAGTATGATAAATGATAAAATGATACAGTATTAAATGTGATATACATTTTTAAAATAATTGTTTGAATTTTCAAAACATTGTATATAACGCAATAAACACATACAATTGTTTTTGAAATTTCATTGTAACGATCGTATAGAATTTAAAATACACGCTTTTGACTTTTCAAATAGCGCTTCAGATTTTGAAATACATTTATTTAAAAATTAAAAAAAAAGTATTTGAAAATTAAATAAAGAGTATTTGAAAATTCAAAAAAAAGTATTTGAAAATTCAAAAAGAAGTATTCGAAAATCCAAAGTGTTAATTTGAAAATTCAAAAACATGTATTTTAAATTCTATATGAAATTAGTAATGAAATTTCAAGCACAAATGTATGTGTTTATTGCGTTATATACAATGTTTTGAAAATTCAAACAATATTTTTAACAGTGTAATTGAATTTTTACTTGTAGGTTATGATAAAAAGTTGATGATTCAATTTATAAAATTTATATTGAATTACAATAAAAATTACAATTAATAGGCTGAATTTTTATAAAAAATCTAAAAACCATCTAATTGCCTTACACGGAAAAAAATAATTGGTAGCAGCTACCGATTATTTTTCGGTACCCTGATTAAAAAAGTGAATTGAAAAGTATTGAAAATTATTTCAATTCTTTTCAATCCCTCGGTGGTTTTGGAAAGTATTGAATGGAATTGAAATTTCGATCGTTTGAATACTTTCCGATTCCAAAGTGGAATTCGAAAGTATTGAAAAGAATTCAATCTTTCATCATTTCAATACCTTCCAATTCCAAAGTGGAATTCAAAAGTATTGAAAAGAATTCAATCTTTCATCATTTCAATACCTTCCAATTCTAAAGTGGGATTCAAAAGTATTGAAAAGAATTCAATCTTTCATCATTTCAATACCTTTCAATTCCAAAGTGGAATTCGAAAGTATTGAAAAGAATTCAATCTTTCATCATTTTAATACCTTCCAATTCCAAAGTGGAATTCAAAAGTATTGAAAAGAATTCAATCTTTCATCATTTCAATACCTTTCGAATCAAAGGATTCGGAAAGATTCAAAAATTTCAATTCATTTCAATCTTTTTCAATTCCTCGGAAGTTCAGAAATTCTTTTATTATTTTGGGATTGAAAAGTATTCATTTTATGTCAAAATGAAAACCTTGGGGTATAGAAAGTATTCGAAAGGGTTCATTTCTCATCTTTTTCAATACTTTTCAATTCACTTTTTTAATCAGGGTAGCCACTACCGATTATTTCAGTTCTACTGAATAATTTCAGTGAGTAAAAAAAACTATTTTTGAGGGAAAGGGGAGGGTGGGGCAAAGAGGGCATCTGAGGCAAAGAGGCTCCTCTACAATTTTGATTGAAGAAAAAAAATTTTTTTGTTTTGTTAAGTACTATAAATCTGATATACATGCGCATTTTTAGCCCTACACATGACACCTAGGGCAAAATGGACCAGCCGAATTTTTTTATATTTTTATCGTCATCTAAAAAAAAATTCCAATAGGGAACAGAAGGGGGGTAAAATGGGCCCCTCAAGGTTTTTTCTTTTCCAATTTTCATTTCAGTTTTTTTTATTTGTTTTACTTTTTTTTATTCCCTTGTCAAGTATTTGACCTTGAGTTGTTCTGTCCATTAAAAATAAAAAATTAAAAAATATGGGAAAAATTGGACCCCCCTCAAAAAATTTTTATAATGTGAGTTTTTCAGCTTGTTTCACTTTGTTTTCCTTCTGCTGAGTTTGTGGTGTTAATTTGCTGTGTACACAGCATATTATATAATAGACGTCTATCAAAATTAAAAAACCTTGAAAAGTTGAGTAAAACGGGTCCCCAACAAAACTCAATGTATGTTTCTCGCTTGTTTCATGTTTTGAAACTTTTTGTTAGGTATTTAGTATAAAAAATAGTTGATAGTGAAGATTTGGACCTTAAAATAACTTAATTCGACGTTTTCTGTTGAATAAGGCGTTTGGCTACAAAGTATTCGTAGGTTTTTAAAGTTTAGGCAGCCCATTTCACCCCTCCCCCCGAACACTTTTCATGTTAAAAATTTTGGGGGAACCATTTTGCCTCAGTGTCCTATTTTGCCCGTCCCCCCGCCCAAACACTTTTCATGTTAAAAATTTTAGGGGGACCGTTTTGCCCCCTCTTCCCCTACTTATCTATTTTTCGGCTGATTCTCTATAGCTGGGTCAAATTTGGCCACTAAAAATATTTGAACTCGTAGGCACACACTTGTACGCACACACTCGGACGCACACACTCATACGCACACGCACACACGGGCACGTACGCACACTGATACCAAAAAAATCGGTAACCGCTACCAAAAAAAATCGGTAACAGCTACCGAAAAAAAACGGTAACAGCAACCGATTATTTCGGTCACTGTTTCCGAAAATTAATCGGTAGCGGCTACCGATTATTTCGGTAACAGTTACCGATATAATCAGTAGCCGCTACCGAAAGATAATCGGTAGCTGCTATCGATTATTTTTTTCCGTGTAGAATATGACTTAAAATAAATATTTTGAATAATAATTATTCTTATTGTGTTGAAAAAGAAAAGATACAATTTTTTTTTTAATTTTAAAATAAATGTTAAGTTATAGAGAGATACAGATGATACAGAGATCGTATTTTTTTCCAAGCCTACGTTTGTGTGTGTAAGTTGTCGCGAGCAAAATAAAAGACATTTAATTAAAGCCGACATTAACCAAAGATTAACAGAGACTACTGAAATATTACTCTGCAGTTTAGAGTAAAAGTTACTTCCATAGATAAGAAAATTTATTCGAGTTATAAGCAGTTTTTCATCAAAAAGTTAATAGGTTTAAAAGAATGGTATATTGGCGAGTAAAAATTAGTAGATTAAGATGAGAAATTCACAATAATCGATTAAATATAAGACTTTTAAAAAATTACTCAGTAGTAGAGTAAAACATAGTCAAGCAACGTTAATATTTAAACAAAAAATATTAAATTTACAACAAAAAATACTAATTTTTTGCAACGGCGCAGGATTACTCGGAATTACAGAGTAATTTTTATCCAAAAATTCTTTCCGTGTGCCTTACCGGAAGTTAACTTCAAGCCACGGCCATATTCTGAAACTAACCCTCCCTGATAGCCAAGTTGGCGAGAAACAGGCGTGAAACTTACAGCGGCAACTAGACGCCAAGTTTGCCGCAAAAGTTGGTATTTCCAAAGTTTATCGACACTTTCTGATAAAGTTGGTGGCAATAGTTGGTTGCAAAAGTTGGTAATCCATAGTTGATGAAAAGTTGCCTTCGATTTTCTCAGAAACCTACTTTCGAATTGCGGCTATTCCCTGGCGTCAACTTTCTCAGAAAGTTGGCGGTAACTTGTAGCCACTCTAACCGTAAGTTAACTACAAGCTACTGCCGTATTCTGAAGGTAACTTGAAGGAAAGTGTTGGAGAGCAAGCAGTTACCTTTAAGTTGACAGTAAATTGTCTGTAACTTTTTATTCAATTTGACTACAAATGTTACTGTCAGACAATGACGTTAAGTTGATTAAACGTTTCACTTCAAATTGACGGCAAGTTTTTCTGTCAAATTACATTCAGATGACGGCAGTTGATTTGCATCAACTTGCACGCAAGTATTATCCAGCCAAGGCTTGCGAGAAACTTGTCGTTAAGTTAGCCGAAAATGTTTTACTGCAGAACTTGCTGAGCAATCATATTAAAAATGTGGCTATCAGGGTACTCATGAAGTATAGCTTCCCAATAATAATTTGTAGTACTTATATAGTATTAGGTAAAATCCTTATATACGGAGTGAAAAAATTAAATTTTCGTTGATGGTTGTGCGTTACTTAGATCTATGGTAATTTTTATTCAAAAATTAAATCATTTCTTCAAAGTAGTTCGTTCTGTGCATATATAATTTTTGTTTTATCTATAATTGTTTATAAATTATCAAACGTTAATGATTGTGATACCATGATCTTTCACCTCATGTATAAAAAAAAATAGTCAAGGTAATCGGATACAATATTTTTGCAATAAAGAAATCGTAAATACTTTAATCGTTTTTAAATATAAATACACTTTCATTAATTCTGTCTATCCTCGTCTGTTGTCTAAGTTAAGATTGAATTATTTATAAGCGTTAATTTGCTTACAAGCTTACATGTAAAATCCCTGTATACTTCATTATCCTAAATACATACTAAGGTCACTAAATCAAATGTTGGCAAACGCAGATAAAACAATAACATGAATATGTATTCAAATGACGATTATCATAATTAAAATTCTGAGATCTATATTTAATATAGCAACCTATATTTACACCTGTACATCAAAAATTGATCATATTAAATAAAGAATATACATTACAATATAAAACATTGAAATTAAAAATAATGGTATAAACTAATAATGCCCTTGAAATGGTGATTGTTTAATCGATTGGTACTTCCTAATCTATACATTAGTTCCCTCTACTTTTAAACAATTTCTAAACTACAATCCATCCCTGACGGTTTTGAATCACCCTGGAAACTGCTTAGAAACACCCTGGGAGTGGAAACACGGTGGATCCAGGGTGGTTACACGGTGGGTTTGTGCCATTTTACCACCATGTATACACGGTGGTTACACGGTGTTTCCACGATGGTTACACGGTGTACCCACCCTGATTCCACGGTGTATTCACCGAGATTCCACGGTGTATCCATGGTGATTACGCGGTGTAATAAAATGAAAAACCCACCGTGTAACCACCGTGGATCCACCGTGATTCCAGGGTGATTCAAAACTGCCAGAGATGGTTATACACATACTTCATAGATGTCAAAGTTCTTTTCATTTTTCGTTCAATTTCAAAATTACAATCAACTACCCGTCATAAACCTGCCCGTTGTAAGCCTCTTAGGAAATATGCTACATAGTAAAAATTCCCTATGCTACATAGTAAATTTTCCTATGCTGCATGGCATATTTTCCTATGTCTATATAGGAAATTCTGCTATGTTAACATAGGGATAATTCCTATACAACATAGGAATTATTCCTATGTTCGCATGGTGAAAATTCCTATGCGAACATAGGAAATATTGCTATGTAACATGGGAAAATTACCTGTTATTTTTTTTCCGTGTAATAATCGATAGAAATAATCATTTAATATTTATTACTATCAATTCCGGATCATTATTTTACTAAGTATTTAGAAATATTTATTGTTAAGTTGATAATATTGGGTATTAGAGCGATGTAGATTCATTTTGTCACGAAAAATAAACAATCCAAAAATTTTGAATAGGTCCAACTTTAAGACTTAATATCTTTGAAGCGGCTTGACTTACGAAAATCTTCGTTCAATCCTATTTTATAGTGCGTTTAATTTCCTGAAAGAAGATGTCTTCATCAATCTTATTCAGCGATTCGTTGTCAAGTTACAACGTTCCAAACTTGAAAAAAATTTCTTCCTTTGGTATTTTTATATTTTTCCTTTAAGTATTGATATTAAGGGCTTACATTTTCACAGGGTTTTTGTCTAAGGATACTCTGTCGATTTTTTAATCTTCTTCGAGAAAAAAAAAGACGTCGATTTTTTTGAAACAATCTACTGTGGAAACCTGGATTCTCATTTTAGCATGGTGCAGATTGCCATGGGAAATCCAGGTAAAAATCCTCATGAGATTACATGCGATTCCCATATGGATTTGGCATAGTGTCGATTCTAATAGGAACCCATGCGAGAGTCTATATCGGGATTTATTATACTTGGAATACTATGTAGAAATATGGGAATCCATCCAAAAACGCGTTGTGGGAATTCACATAGAAATCTAGGCTGGATTCCCATATGTATGTTTTAGGTAGGCCTCCCGGGAAAAAATCAGCATGCATGATCAAGCATGATTATATGCATAATTTAGGCAAGACTAAGCATGGATCAAGCATGAATCATACACGATCAAGCATTAAAAATAATTTAATCAATATCCGTGATTAAAAACTCCGATTGAACGTATTGAATACGATTAAAATCCGATCGAGCTTCCATCGGATTTAATTGAAGTTTTTAGTTAGGGATAATCATAGATTTTTTATGAGAAACTTGAAATAATTCAACATTTATTTTTATTTTGACGATAGTATTTTAAATTATAATTTTTTAAATCGTTAATTGAAATATATTTCATTTGTAATTTTTGATTCAATAAATAACTAAAATTAATCTTTTTTTACAAAAAATAATTTTAATGAATTAGATTAAAAATTTTTTTTTCGAATTAATCAATAAAATTGAATTAATAAATTCTTGCCAAATTGAAATTAAACTCAATATAATTGCTTTTTTTTAATTAATAATGAAGATTAATGTACTTGTTAAATTTGCTTCCCCGCTTAAAAAATCCGATAGATTCTCATAGCTGTATGTATAAGGCCCTAAACGGAGAAAAAAAAACAGTAACCATTGCTGCGCCGAACACTAATGCGGTCAGTATAGTATCCCTCGCAGATTTGAATCACGGTGGAAACACGGTGGGTTTGTTCCATTTTAGCACTGTGATTACGCGGTGTATCCACCGTGATTCCACGGTAACTTTAAGACCGTGTATACACGGTGTTTCCACAGTGATTACGCGGTGGATACACCGTGGAACCACGATGGTGAAATAGCACAAAGCCACCGTGGGATCACGGTGGATACACCGCGTCATCACAGTGGATACACTGTGTATACTCGGTGGTGAAATGGAACAAACCCACCGTGTAACCACGGTAGATCCACGGTGTTTATACTTCCACGGTGTTTCCACCGAGATTCAAATCTGCGAGGGATACAAAATAACAAAATCTTTTTCAAAACCGTAAGAATTACTTTAACGGCAACAATGGTTACTGTCTCTGACTGCAGTCAGTAGTATTGAGCACATTACGGGAATAGCAATAATAGTTACTCTACAAACATCAATTTTTGACCTCTCGGAAAGTAACTATCACTCTTTAGACTCGCCTCTTTGCGATACAACAGAGTTATGAGTAGTTGATACTTCACTTTAGTGACTAATACTGGGAGTTCGGCCTGAGCAACCATAGAGTGCGCATCGCTACAGAGAAAAACGAAAAAAAATAATTTATTTTTTATCTTTATTAATTACAGCTATAAACAACTAGACTAATTATGGTCGAGGTACTATCAAATAAAAAATCTTTTCAAGGCCGAAACAAGTGTATAAGTGCCAAGAATATCTATAATATCCTTTCGGTAAGGCCTTGAGCCATTACCCTACCGTCAACATGCCTAACCTCAAAACAGATGAAACCCATCAGATAAATTCAAAATCAAACTTAGCTAATCAAAATGGTACCATGTATGCAACTAAAGAGCAACATCAAACACAAACGCAATTTACCTCGCAGGAAAATCTACAAGACATCAATGAAGGTAGCTTAGCTGCCAGCATAATTATTGAACAGATGTTTAGGGCCACCAATACATGGATAACATGGATGTTTATGAAAACCAACAGGAATCCTAACTAGAAGGTAATCCGCCAAACTCATCCAACACAAATAAATTACATCCTTTGACATTCACATAAAAAAAAGAGGGAGAGATGAAAATTTATCTGACGGCGACTCAGACCCATCTACATCGACTCCTAAAAAAGCTTATGTAACTGTGACCCCATTCAATTACTCAGACCTAATAAAAAACAAATAAAATCAAGACAATAAAGGTCTTTATGAACTTATCATTGAGCACGACAAGACCAGTCCTCATTCTCGACCTACACCCCGGGAAAAAATGATCAGACCTGACCATGCCTGTTCATGTATGATTAGGCCTGAAATTAGACATGATCCGGCCTGATCATACCTGTCCATGCCTGTTCATGTCTGTTCATGTCTGAAGCGTTGAATACACTCAGGCCTGATCATACCTGTCCATGCCTGTTCATGTCTGAAGCGTTGAATACACTCAGGCCTGATCATGCCTGTTCATACCTGTCCATGCCTGTTCATGCCTGGTCATGTCTGAAGCGTTAAATACGCTCATGCCTGATCATACCTGTCCATGCCTGGTCATGTCTGTTCATGCCTGTTCATGTCTAAAGCGTTAAATACGCTCAGGCCTGATCATACCTGTCCATGCCTGTTCATGCCTGGTCATATATGTTCATGTCTGTTCATGGCTGTTCATGTCTGCTCATAGATCTAAAATTTTGTTGACCAAGAATCTATCACGTATAAGATTTTTATTACTTAAAGTTCATACGAAACTTACTTTACAACTAAATCTCTTAGGTCAGTGGATAGCGAGTTACACTTTCGAGCGCAAGGTCCACGGTTCAAATCCTGCACACGCCCGAATTTTTTATTTTTTTTATTTTTATAGCAATAATTATATACATGTATAATTGAATATAGTTATACATAATTATATATAATTATATAGGGCCATTTTTTATAAATAATTTTTTTACCCGGATGGACATGAACAGACATGAACATACCTGATCAGACCTGAACATGCCTGATCAGGCCTGGTCAGGCATGGTCATTTTTCATGTCTGATCAGGCCTGAAGACTCATGCCTGTTCATGTCTGATCAGGTCTGATCATTTTTTCCCGGGTAACCATCCAGAGGGTAATTTATGCCCGTATAACAACGTACCACCAAAATGTGCTAACTGTAAAGGAGCCCATGAATCAATGAGTTCAAATTGCCCAGTATTAGCTTACCTTAAATCACTACACAATTGTGCCGCCATTAATAACATCAGCTACGCGGTAGCCAAAGACAGACTCAAAAACAATAGTAACCACTCTTCGAACCACCTAAATTTTGCGGACTTTCCGTTACTTCCGGAACCAAACTCACCAGAAAACTACAGCTCTACCGCAAGACAACAAACCTACCCCCCTCAACCGCAAATATCAAGAAATTCTAATGCTATGTCTGTTGCACAAGACCTACAACTTTACCCACCTATAAACGGTGAGAACCTTCACACTCCAATCAAGTCAGCACCAAACCACTCAACTCCTAGAGCAGGAAACAAAATCAACTCTAAAATTTACACCAATAGCAAACTAAAACCGATACATTCCTCAGGGAAAACAGGGAAAAACCCAAATGAAGCGACATTAGCCAACTCATACTTATCGACATGTCATGCGGGCGCCTTAAGCACTCAAGAAATACCATGTGCGACGCATAATCTTTCAAATGACCAACTTGACCCCAACATTCTAATAAACCTACTATCTTAAATATCCTTGGTATTAGGTACCATAAGTGACAAGCTTGGAACCGAACTTGATAATATCGGAATCAAAAACCAAGTTACTGTTATTCAACAAACATGTGCTCTAATAACTAACTCAAGGAGAAACGCTATCGAACCCTCACCAACACACCCTCTAACCCACGTCAGCTCAACTAACAGCCTCTGTCCTTCGCTAGAATAAAATGGCTCATTTGCAACTGCAAAAATTGAAAATCCTCCAATGGAACTGCCATAGCATAATACATAAAAAGGGTGACTTAGAAAATATGATGTACTTAGATGACCTTATCCTACTCTCAGAAATATGGCTCAAGCTTCACATCAAAATTGAATTAAAAAACTTCAACACGATCAGAAAAGATAGAACTACTACTCCAACAGGCGGAGTAGGGAAGGGCAAAAAATATCGATATATTAAAATATCGATATTTTTTTAAAAAATAATCGATCAATATCGTTGATATTTTTAATCTCGAATTATCGATATTCGATATTTATTTTTGAATATCAAATTCGATATTTTTTAAACGCCTTATTATATTTTTAATTATTTATATATTTCTTGTTATTGTAATATCGTATATAATTATACGCAGAGTATCCCTCTGTAGATGGTTAACAAAACCAAAAAAAAATCTCTATAGATGGCTCTTTGGTGTCTGTCACAGTGTCAGAGACAGTTGTATGTGTATGTGTAACTTGTTGTGTATAGTTTAATGGCGGGAAGTGGCATTTAGCAGCGTGGTTCGTTATATGGTTGTGCTTAATATTATTTATTTAACAATGTCATCAGTGTGGAAGTTTTTTTCAAAAAAAGCTAATAATCTACCTGCTTCTTGTAACTTGTGCGGTAAAACGTACAAGACGTGCGGAAACACTACCAATTTGGCTGCAGACTTGAAAACAAAGCATTATAATGCTTACATGCAATTTGTAAAAATGCAGAGTTCATCAAAAACAACAAAAGCTGACAATGGAATTACAAATACTCCAACAAGAGACGATGATGATCCTGTTATTGAGGTATGTCTTATAGGTTTCATGTTACAATTGAAATAATCAGACGCGTGATTCAAAATAAATAAGTTACGAATTTTTATTTCATTTGTTGATATTTTTTTTTTTAATCTATTTCCTTCTTTTCAGAATACTTTGTCAAGCAATAACGATTCACAGCAAAGACAAGAAGTCACAGAAGATAGTTCAATTCGTGCTGAGAGCCAGTTGTGCAATCAAGAACCAAAAAAACGGAAACAATCCACCCTTATCAGTTGCTTAGAGAGAAGTTCAAGTTTTGAAGGTTACTTAGTGCCATAATTTTATAAAATATTACTTTTTGAATGTGAAACTATAAATCCCTTTTCTATTCTACTATTTCACTATATATAACATTTAGTGATATTTCTTAATGAATTGGAGAAAATATTGATAAATTAGACATGACTCTATATTAATACCATTGCTTTATTTTCTCTTGTTTTTTTAATAAGTAAATATTGATTGTTTCCCTTATACATTTTAGAAGGTGGACAAAAACACAATGAAATTACTCAGGCACTAGTTTACATGATTTGTAAAGATAATATCCCACTATCATGTGTGGAAAAAAATGGCCTTCAAAAATTTGTTCGCACGGTTAGTCCTCTCTACAAACTCCCATCTAGAAAAAAGGTATTTCAGCACATCTATCGAATATTTTAATTAAAATTATAGTTTGATAACTGTTATTTTCTCAATTTTAGGTGACTCGCTTGATAGAAAACAGATATAATACTACAAAGGAGGTTCTAATAAAAGCTTTAGATGAGGCAAACTATTTAAGCTTCACAAGTGATATACTTACAATTACTAATTCAACCAGAAGCTTTTTAGTATTAACGGCTCATCTTATTGACCCCATAATAGGGAAGAGTTCACCTACCATTCAGAGTATAAATTTACGTGCGCAGAAATTATCACAGGTATACTTGATGGAATTCTTAAATTAGAAGATCAAACCTATCACTTCTCAATTACTTCGATTGGTAATTGTATTTAATACAGAGTATAATTATACATCTTTTTCAGAGTCATACAGCCGAGTACATCAAAGAAACTTGGGATAATATATGTGAAGAGTTCGTTATAAACAAAAGTAAAATCGTCTCTATCACCACTGATGGTGGCGCAAACATGGTCGCAGCAGTGCGATTATTTATTGGAAATGATCGTAGGGTTCCCTGTATGGCCCACTGCTTAAATTTAATTGTTGATGGGGTACTAAGAGAAACTCATGAGTTTTCAGCACTCTGTGACCATGTTGAATGCATAGTAACATTTTTTAAACAATCGGTAAATGCCTCGGACCAACTAAGAGCTGAACAACAAGTATCGGGAAAAAAAGAAGGCGAAGTATTGACACTAATTCAAGCAGTCAGAACTAGATTGAATTCGTGCTTAGATATGTTGGAACGATTTGTTAAACTGTCTGCTCTTGTAGGAAAAATTTTGCCCACAAAAAGTCAAACCAACAGAAAAACACCTGATATGGTTGCAACTTCGCAGCTTAACGTATTACGAGACCTTATGCCCTTCTTGGTCCGTTTAAAGAAGCGACTGAAGAGATAAGTGGGGCAAACTATGTGACGTCAAGCTTAGCAATTCCTGTTTCAAATTTGCTTCGCCAAGTAACGGATCAAACAAATCCATCGACCACTCTGGGAGAGACTGTTAAAGAGGCTTTACTAAAAAAAATCGACGAAAAACTCATTCCCTTTCATAACAATACTTTTCTCTCGGCAGCTACAATATTAGACCCACGATTCAAACGCCTCCATTTTACGTCTCCAATTGCCGTGTCACATGCTATAACAAAAATTAGCAATGATATTCGCACGGAGCACAGACGTAGAGGACAGCGTTCTCCAGATCTAAGGCCAATTCAAGCAGCACCAGAACCTAGTGAATCGTCAATTTGGTGTAGACATGAAAAACTCATATCCCTCAGCACAAATGAACTTAAACAGTATCTGGAACAACCACTAATAGAAAGAAAATCAGACCCCGTAGAATTCTGGGTGAATTGTCGGCATATTACGCCGGTCCTCTCTGAAATCGCATTGAAGTATTTAATCTGCCAAGCTTCTTCAGTATCGTCTGAAAGACTTGCTTCGGCTGTCAACTTAGTTGTACCGGATAATAGAAGCAGACTAACCAGAAAGCATATCAAGGAAAGAGTGCTTCTGATGTCTATATCAGATGAATATTGGTTTGACTAAAAAACAATTGTTTAAATTTTTAAGTTGACGAATAATTTTATGATTATTGTCATAATAATAGTTAAATCTGTATTGTATTAATAAGCCAAACTAATGAAAGTACCCAATGTCTTTTCACATTTGAATATTTGAACAATTTTTTCGGTAATCGTGCTCCTGAGAGTAAAAGTATCGATATATCGAAATATCGATATTTTTTACATAGTATATATCGATATTGTCTAAAAATATCGATACGATATATATCGATATATTTTTTCCATTTGCCCATCCCTAAGGCGGAGGCCTAGCGATCTGTGTTAGCAAAAAACTACAATATTCTGTTATAAATAATATTTTCAGTATAGAAGATTCTTTAGATACGATGGCTATACTACTCAACACCTCTCATGGTAAGATTTTAATAGTTAACATTTACAAACATCCTACTTTTCAAATTACAAAACTGCACATTAAAGAATTAATAAACAAAGCAAAAGAACAAGATAGCTCCATACTAATAGGAGGCGATTTCAACTCTCATCACACATCTTGGGGCTGCGGAAAAAGCTGCAGAAATGGCCTCAACCTGTTTGAAGCAGCCTTTGAAAATGACCTAATACCCTCGCAGATTTGAATCACGGTGAAAACACGGTGGGTTTGTTCCATTTTACCACTGTAATTACGCGGTGTATCCACCGTGATTCCACGGTGGCTCGACCACTGTGTATACACGGTGTTTCCACTGTGATTACGCGGTGCATCCACCGTGATTCCACGGTGGCTTTGTGCTATTTCACCACCGTGGTTCCACGTTGTATCCACCGCGTAATCACAGTGGAAACACCGTGTATACACAGTGGTCAAGCCACCGTGGAATCACGGTGGATACACCGCGTAATCACAGTGGTAAAATGGAACAAACCCACCGTGTTTCCACCGTGATTCAAATCTGCAAGGGTAATCTAAAATGGTGGCTCTCATACACACATTAATAACCCAGACCAATAAAACTCAGCAATTGACTTAACACTGACTTCTGCTAATCTTGCTATCCTTTGCACATGGAGTGTCTTGCCAGACGCTTTAAATAGTGACCACTACCCGGTTGTGATCATAATAGGAACCTCAGGGGAAAAGTATAAACACTTCTCCCATAAACTTAAAACTAAAGGAGTAAATTGGAAAAATTTTCATAACTACCTAAACGACGAAGTAGCAAATATCACTAAACTATACCCAGATGCACTGGCCACTTACGAGAAACTGGTAGACACGATCATCGAAGGACTCAACACTAACCAAACGACAACGACTAAATTAAACTCACAAACACCCAGTAGGGGTGGGAAAACAAGTAGTATACGTATACACAAATCTCCAGCCCCGTGGTGGACTCCAGAATGCACTGAAGCAGTCCAGCTAAGGAAAACAGCTTACGCAAACTTCAGATCAAGTGGAACACTTAAGAAAGCCAAGAAAGATGGTTGGAAAGCCTTTTGTGAAACCTTAAACCGAACGATGCCGCAAAAAATAATCTGGAATAAAATTAAGGCCTTCAAAAACAAAGTTCTTACTACATCACAACTCATAACTCAGCAAGACCATAAAGACTCAACCTTAAAAACAGATTTTATAGACACCTTCTGTTGTAACAGCTCCAAACTTTCTCTCTCACAAGAACTCACAGATACCATCAACAGCCTACAATCACACCAAGTTGACATCGAAAACTCAACCACGAACAGCGGAAACACATCTACTCCACCACTCACGACCCAAACATCTCATTCAACTAATCATACAGTTCCCAACAGACCATATAATTTCATGAACGAACCCTTTAAACTCATCACCGAACTCAACAAACAAATCAAAAATTTAAAACCTCACTCCAGCCCTGGGTTAGACCAAATTACGTATGACATCATCCAACAACTCCCGCATGAAAAAAATATAAAGTTTTAAAGTATACTGCAAAATATAGCCATGTGTATACTTTCTATAAATGCGGCAAAATATCTCATAAATGAGTTATAACCTGTTATACTTAGTTATTATAAATTTAAGATATAATTAATTGTATAGTATTACATATATGTAAAACTATACCTTAATGTATACTTTTTAATATATTCGAAATTTATAAACTAAACTATAGTTGATCGAAGATATTTATGATAGAAGTAGAAAGTATCATAATCGATGTACATTGCAAATCTATCAACGAGTATATCCCAAATATATAAAAAGTAAACAATTTAGTATAGTTTAGGAAAACAAAAATTATATCGGTCGAAAAAAAAATTGTCTTCAAAAAATCTATTTCTCAAGATGATTTCTTCTTACTCCAAAATAGCTTAGGACTACCTGAGAATTTTCTCCTTAGAATTCCGATATAATTAGAGTATACTCATTATATGTAATTTTTATTATATAATTCGGGTATAGTTTAGCTTATACAAAATTTATATAACTCAGAGTATATTAAATTATGAATCTTACTTATACTGATAAAGTATAATCAAGTATATCAAAACGGCAAAAAATAGTAGCATGAAAATATATTGATAATTATACATTGAAGTATAATTTTATATATCCAATTATAATTCGAGATATACTTTTCACCTATACACTTTTTTTACGCGGGTTACCAGAATCCTACAAAGAAATTCTGCTTTACTGTTTTAACTCCTTCGAAAATAGTAACTTTCCGGCCTTCTGGAGCAACATGCTGGTATTCCTACTCCCTAAACCTGCTCCAGGAAAAGACAGACCAATATCTTTCGCCTCTTGTATGCTCAAGATCTTTGAAAAAATTCTAATGTCCAGAGTCAACTGGTGGGCAGAAATACAAAAAATTATACCAAATTAGCAATACGACTTCAGGAAGAACCTAAGTTGCCGGGACAATCTAGCCATCTTAACTACTGACATTTACTCAGCTAAAACAAACAACAACTACCTGGTTAGCGCTCTACTAGACATAGACGGAGCTTTTGACGATGTCATCTCAGAACTCTTAATAAATGATCTCAGAGAAACCAACCTTCCAGATAATTACATAAAATGTTTCAACTTTATACTAACAAGTACAAAGCTTCACTTCGTCTTAGATGGTACTCTAAGCCAGCCAAAGAAAGTGGAGCTCGGAACAGGTCAAGGTCTCATATCAAGTACTTTTCTTTTTTACTTTTACATCCCAAAACTTCCTAAGCAAGTCGTACCATCTTGTAAAATCAGGATGTTTGCCGATGACATCTCTTCAGACTGCGATGACAGTAACATCACAACAGCTTTTGACTTACTCCAAGCATCGATAGACAGAGTCCAATCCTTCCTGAAAAAGCGCAACCTGAACCTCTCCCACTCTAAAACAAAAGTCATCATCTTCACAAAAAAAAACATAGACACCTATAATTCTTTGCACATAAAGATTAATAACACCAGAATTAAACCAACTAACTCCGTTACCTTTTTAGGTATGAAGTTAGACTCGAAATCAACTTTCAAACATCACTATGATCTCCTTATAACTAGAGCAAAAAAATTAATGAACATAACCAAATCTCTAAGAGGCACCTGGTGGGGCGCTGACCCAATGACATTACTAAATATTTACAAATCTCTCATACGCAGTCAATTTGAATATGGAAGCCACATTTTTAATACATCCAATTTCAATCTAGTGGACAAATTGAATAAAATACAAAACCAAGCCTTACGACTATCTATTGGTGCTAGGATCTCCACACCTATAAATTCGCTGATGGTGGAAACAGGCGTAACTCCACTTAAGCTAAGATTCGACGAACTCTCCAACAGATGCGCTATTAAAATACTATCTCTAACATCATCTACACCTGCAAAAGCCCTGGATCGTCTTACCAACTTAATGAGTAACAAAAGGAGGTGCCCAGTTTATGACAACTCCTTTCCGTTACTCAAAGCTTACAGAAAGTTCGAGTAATGCGGAAACATAATTCATTCACACCACCTGCCGATACCGTATCAATTTCCTCATGAAGTCAGATGGCATAAACCTGACATCGACTTAGTATCAGGAAGAGAACTTCAAGGTCTTTCTCCTGATGACACTAACAACAACCTCAACAATGTTAAATCAAAACTTCAGAAACTACACGCACTTTTTTACAGACGGGTCTAAAAGCCCCCAAAAAGATCAAAAAGTTGGTATTGGGGCTTATTGCCCCTAACTAAATCTCTAAATAGAAATTCACCGTCTCCAACAACTCATCAATTTTCACTGCAGAAGGAACAGGAATCATAAAAGCTACTGACCTCATATTTACATACAACATTGAAAAAGCAGCCATCTTCACCGACTCACTCAAGGTACTGCAGGCAATAAACAATCTGGATCTGGACAAAGCAAAAACTTATATAGCACCAACAATCCTACAAAACATAAAAAAAAGCTAAAGAAGAAAATCGTAAAATAAAATTAGTCTGGATCCCGAGTCACTCAAACATTAATGGAAACGAAACTGCTGACCACCTTGCCAAGAATGCCATCAACTTGAGCTCTACCTTAAGCATCAAACTGCCCTACTCAGATCTAATAAATCTCTCCACAATCCAAATCAAAACATCTACTGACAAAGTACTACTTTTGAGAGGTCGATTCAAAGGCAAACTATACTTCGACAACTTTTACCAGGGTTTCAAGAAACCTTGGTTTCGAAAACTAAATCTAACAAGACCAGCCATCGTTTCTTTCTGCCGTATGCGTCTAAATCACTATGACTTGAACTACAGTGCCCATACGAAAAACCTGTGTGACTCACCTTCTTGCGAACTCGGTCACCCAACTCAAGACCTTAATCATATCTTCTGGGAATGCCCCCGCTTCGAAACCAATCGTCTAGTGCTCTTCAAGACTTTAAAAATCCTTAAATTCATCCCACCCTTCGACATCAATTCTATTTTAAAAACTCCATCTGCACAACACGTATATTCTACACAACTTTCTTAGAAAATCAAAACTTGACATGTAAAAAATTCCACGCAAACTAAAGCCCAACACGCAAACGGCTAAATGAACTAAATAGTTTTTTTTTCCCTCTTGCTGGGTTTTGTGCTCAGCTGGCCTTTGAAAGAATCGAACAGCCAATGTTTGTGGAATGATGTTCAGCTGGTATATTTCCCGCCGTTGATTTGAATTAAACTTTTTGTTATTATTATTATTTATTTTTTTTTTATTTTATGTAATCGGGTGGACTTCGTCGTCGACTATATGAGTGAGGTTGACTATTGATTTAATTTCTATTGCAAATTTGGTAATAATATCTAATATTTTTTCATCCTCTGTAAATGCCAGATTTTTGACGTCGTAGGGTGGTAGTATTTTCTCCTGTTTTAATAGGCTGTATAAATTCTCGGTTTCTGCTTTAGTGAGTTCACAATTGAAGTATATGTGGTTCAAGTCTTGGATTTCATAACCGCATTCACAGGCTGGGTTGTCCTTTATTCGAATCCGATGCGAATATTCGTTGGTGCAAATGTGCCCTGCTCTAATGCGGTTAATGAAAGTGATGGTTATTCTTTTCAATTTTGTTTTTTCGAACCATGCTTTTTTTGATCTGCTGTTTTGGTCTTCTTTAAATTTCCGATATGTATGGCCTGATATTTTGAAAAGATCTTCGCTAATTTCCCTGTGTATATTCAAGAATCTGCTTTCCATGGATCTGATGTATATTTCAGTGTTGGGTTGTATGTCGATTGGAGTTTCATCTTGCCTTGCTTCATTCGCCAACCTATCCGCTCTCTCGTTTCCCTGGATTCCGAGATGGCTTGGACACCACCATAATTCGGTTTCTCTTCCGGCGGATTTCAGTCTGCTAATTAGGGACCTTATTTCTGGTATGATTGCGTTGGATTTTCCAGATAGGCCAATGTTATCTAGAGCTGCCAAAGTGCTTGCCGAGTCTGTGCATATCAGAATTTTTCAAATGTTCGAGTATTTGATTTCTTTTAGTGTTTGGAGTATTGCCATGGCCTCACCTTCTGCAATACTGAAGCTGGCACTCATTTTGGATTATTTCTCAAGCTTTAGGCTCTTGCAAGTGAATGCTAGTCCCATGTGTATATCGTTTTTAGTTTTTGAGGCATCAGTGTAAAAAACAGTCCAGTCAGGTTTTTGTTTGTGAATTTTCGATCTGAAGTCTTCGGCTTTTGTTTCTTTGTTTTTTATTTTCCTTCCTATAACAAAGTTTTGTTGTATGCGGTCCAGTTGAGGTTTAAGAGTGATTTCATAGCAAGGGAGTTTTTCATGTCTGTGTATATGTGAGATATTTTGCTCTTCTTCTATCCATACTGAATGGAGAAATGATATTCCTGTTTTTGTCATTTTTTTCTGTCTTGTCAGTGATTCGGCTTCTTTCAGTTGGAGGTTCAATGGGTGTGATTTTGTGGCGAAGATTCTGGCTAAAAATTTGCTAGTAAGAATTTTTGCTCGGATTTCTGTTGTTATTTGGTTTGATAGGTCTCTAAGAACTACTGCTGGCGTCGCTGGATAACAGCCTAGAACTACTCTGAGAGCGGAGTTTTGTCCCCTTTCTATTTCCTTCTTTAAGGTTGAGCAAGCTGCCTGAGAGCAGAAGCACGCCCAGTCTGCTCTTGCTCTTGTGAGCCCTTTGTACACTTGTAGTATGGTGGTTGGGTGAGCTCCCCAGGCTGTTCTGGTCAGTGCCTTCATGACGTCTACGCTTCTGTTGATGTTTCTTCTTACTTCACTTACAAATGGTTTCCATTTTAGTTTCGTATCAAGTATAACTCCTAAGAACCTTGCTGAGTCAGATTTACTTATCATGTCGTTGTTAATTCTTATTTGTAGTCCTCCTTGTAGTCTTTTTTTTCTTCTTAATATCATAAATTTGGTTTTGGTGGTTGATATTTTTAAGTTGAGTTTTTCCAGCCAGAGTTGAAGGTAGGTGAGACCGTTTTCCAAGTTTTGAATGCATTCTTGTTCGCTATCGCCTAATGTGTATAGACCTGCATCGTCTGCGTACATGCCCACTTTGCATTTTTGTCCAACGTGTTTGCTGATTTCTCGTACATATGTATTAAATATTATACGGCTTGACACCCTTCCTTGAGCTGCGCCTTTGACTATGGATCTTGTGCCTAGTAACCTTCCATTTCGGTAGAAATTGACGGTTCTTTTTTCAGCCAGTCTTGCTATAAGTTTTACTATTCTCTTCTGGAGTCTGAGATTACCTAGCATATCAATCAGAACTTGGGGGTTCATATTATCATAAGCTCCTTCGAAGTCTATTAGTAGAAGGCCAACCAGTTTTTTTTTAGCAAATGCATTGTAGGCTTCTGTTGTTATCATAGCGATGTTATCTTGGCAAGATTTGCCTCTTCTGAATTCAAATTGTGAGTTTGGAATGAGTAGTTCAGTTTCCATGAAGTATTCCATTCGATTCAGGAAAGCTCTTTCGAATACCTTTAGTATGCATGATGCTAGAGTTATTGGTCTTAAATCTCTGCTATTAAGCTTGGGTATAAGGCATATGTCGTCTATAAGCCATTCTCTTGGGATTTCTCCTGTCTCCAGTGATCTGTTGAAAATATGTATCAGAAGTTTTATTGCTTCTGGCGGGAGGTTTTTGATGACTTCGTTGGAGATTTTGTCTGCTCCAGACGCTGACTTTGTTTTAAGATGTTTCATAATAAAGTTGATTTCGTCTTGTTTAAATGGTAGCCATATACCTTGGATTGGATTCGTACCAGCTGTATCTGGAATAGAAATCGGTAAGGATAGGCCTGGATCTTGAGGAGCTAATTTATTCATAGCTTTTTTTTCTTCTTCTTTGTCCTCTTCTGATACTTTGTCTTGTGACTTTTTTGATTTACCATCATAGCTTCTTATTATGTTCCATACCTGTTTAATAGGCATTTTAAGATTTATTGATTCAGCGAATTTTTTCCCTTCCCTGGCTTTTATTTATTATAATTTTTCGCTGGATTCTTTCATAACTTTTTTAACTTCCCGCTAAGAAAATTGAATATTTTCAAAAATTTGGGAAGTTATTGATTTCGGTCCGATTTACGAAAATCAAATTTTCATCAGATGTCGACGTTTTGCGGTCCTAGGAAGCTATTCTGACTAATTTCAAGATGATGTCCGAGTGTATGTATGTATGTATGTACGTACGTACGTACGTATGTAAACACCAGTATCTTTTGAACGGATGAACCGATTTTGAACTTTAAGGTGTCATTTGACGCGGCTTATTAATATTTTGTAGCTGTAAGAAATTGAACTTGATCGGTAGGGCCCGTCAGAGATATTCCAAAAATAAAATTTTTTAAAACATGTTTTTTTGGATAACTTCTAATTTGCTCGATGGATTGATTCCAAAATCGACTGGGCTCTAAAGCTTTGTAAGCCGCGTCGAATGCCACCTCAACCATCAAAATCAGTTCATTCGTTCAAGAGAAACCGTTGTCGAAAGAATTTAAAAAAAATTTTTTTTTTATTTTTTTTGAAATATCTCGAAAACGACTTGATAAATTGAATTCAAAATTTGATCAGCTTTAGAAATTGATAAAACGCGTCGATTGCCACCTTAACCGTCTCAATCGGTCAATTCGTTTGAGAGATATCGTTGGAGAAAAAATGGTGAAAAACGTTTTTTTTTTTCGAAAACAACAGCATACAATAGTATTCTCGAGCTCGAAAATGTATTCACAATAGTGTTTTCGAGGTTCTTGAGCTCGAAAACAGTGGGAAGTTTGAAGGCTGGCCCGCAGGGTCAACTGATAGACCGATTTTTTTAATTCTGTCCAGTTCTGTTCGCTTTGGTCTTGTTTGTATTGTTTGAGCGTTTTTTTCCTTGTTTCTATTATCTCGTCACATTCTTTGTTCCACCACATCTTATTCTTAGTGGAGTTTTTCCTCTGAATATGAGTGTCTTGTGCTCCTCCGACTTCTTTAGCTCCGCTGTTTCGCAGTTCGTTTCTGATTGTATTGCAAAATTTGGTGTGTGTGTCGTGATATGGTCGCTTGAGTGATAGTGCTCCTTTTTTATGATTCCTACCATTTTTTCCCAGAATTTATCCCAGTCAACTTTGTTTATCAGGATTTGAGGTCTTGTTTGTTTTATGAATTCTGTAGCGTTGGACATGGTGATCTGAATTACGACGTGGTCACTGTTCAGAGTTTCGTGCGTAGTGTTCAAGATAAAGTCAGCTTGTGTGCTCTGTTCAACTATTGTGAGGTCTAGTGTGTTGTTGCCGTGGTTATGGTTTATGTAGGTGTGATTGCCGTTATCAAGTACGTGGAGATCTAGATCTTCTATTGCTGCTGCTAGGTTTATACCAGATTCTGACGTTTTTGTGCTGCCCCAACGTTCGTTGTGAGCGTTGAGATCCCCATCAATGATGATGGGATCCTCTCTGCTGATGACTAGTAGTTCTTCTAGCAGTGATTTCCAAGACTCTAGACTTCTTCTGTAGTTTGGTGGGTTGTAGATGCTTACTACTAGTAAGTTTTTGTTTTGTAGAGTGACCTTGGTTGCTATGACTTCAAAGTTTTCTTTGACGAAAATAGGAGCATCCAGAGTAATTTCATTGAACAATAATCCCTTCTTGAGGGCTATCGCTACTCCACCTCCTTCTCTGTCTTCTCTGTCTTTTCTGGTTAGGTTCATTTTTGCTATACCGTACTTTGTGTCTTCTGTGAGCCATGTTCCTGATAACAATAAGATGTCGTTATTTGAGATAATGTTGGGAATCAGGTGTGATTTATTCCTTAAGCCGCGACAGTTCCATTGTGCTAAATTCAAAGTTGAATGGTTTTGAGCCATTTTATTGAGTATTAATGGAGGTGGATATGTTCTCCTTGTTGTTTATGTTCTCGTTTTGATTAATGTCATTGGCTTGTATAATTTGTTTGTTGATGTGATTTGTAATTTGTGATAGTTCTTGGGTATTGTTGATTGTATTTGTTATCGCTTCTAGCGGTTTGGTGATTTGAGATTGTTGCTTGTATTCCACTGCAACTAGGTTTGTTTCTCTTACTCCGTTTTGTGTCAGCACAAAAATTGGCTTTGTTTAGGTCGTTATTTCATCCGACTCTTCCTCCATGGTGTAGTTGTTGTGCTCAGACGAAGTAGTCGAGGTTCGATCTGGGTCGAGTGGAGCTGGGTCGTATGGCTGTGTCATTGATTGTAAAGTTGGAAAACCGTCATTGTCCGTTTTTCTTATTTTCCTTCTAGTTTGATGTAACCTTTGACTGTATTTTTCCCCTTCGGTTTTAGACGGTCGTGGTTCTCAATTGGCACTTGGCTTGTCATTGAGTGTGTCACGTAGCGATTCAAACGTGAATCGCTGAGCGCGCTTTCCCATTTCGCCGTGAAATTAACAACACCTCCTAGCTATTAAAGCGCATTTATTTATTATAAGATTTTATTATTTAAGTATTGATATTATTTCAATTAATTATTAATTATGATTTATTTATGATTTATGGGAATTATTGTTTATTGTGTTTATGTTTGATATTTATTTTGAATTTTATGTACTTAATCGATATTTTCATTTCAGTTAGTAGCACACGTGCGCGTATGTATTGTACAAAAAATATCGACCGAAGGGAGAGTAAGTCGATATGGTGGGGATAAAATCCAATATATCTCTCCCGCCACGTGGTGCACTGAAATAATTATTGTTTTATTTTTTTTAAAGGGTTAATTATGATTATCTTTACAAATATTGATGAATAATATTATTTAATTTATTATTATCATATAACTCAGGTCGGGAAATATGTTTAAATATTTTATTTTAATTGATAATTTCGGATCCGAGGTCATTAGAGGGGATAACACGTGAGTGATACCCATCCCTCGGAAAACCGACGCAAAAAATAATCAGAGAGGACCGGGCTATTGTAAAGATAGGACGTGTTGTTGTTGTCCGCGATTTAAGTGAAATTTTCTGGCCCAGTTGCTGTTACAAAATTAATTAAATTCTACAGAGAGTTGATTTGGTGATCATTAGTTTTTTCGGTATATTGAATTGAAAGTAAAAAGTTTCGAATTAATTATTCTTAAAACTCAAGAAGTAAATTATTAACAACGCCGGTAAGTCATCTGTATAATCATTTGTTGCATCGGCTATCGCTGGACCCTCGGTAGAGTTGATCGCGATATTTAATTGTTCGATAATTGAACCTGAGTTATTATTTATAATAATAAGTTGAGTATATTCGGCGTACGTCCCAGAGTTTGGTATACGTGCGTAGACGCGTCGAATACATTCCTTAGTGGATTATAGACAAGGATAGCGTATGACTCCTTGTCTTACAATAATATTTAAAATATTATTTCTCTGGGTAAAATTTATTTTATAATTTGATGGTATGCAACCCAGTGTTGCCAAATATATTTTGAGTTCCCGCGTCTTTCTCTCCCCAAAGCAAATAATATAAAATAAAGATTGGTATTTTTATAAGTATAAATTTTATATTGAGTTCATAGAGTAAAAATTTGTAATTTGTAATTTGAATTCCTCAGCGGATAATTTAATTCGATTAATTTGATTTTTATTATTATTATTGGAATATAATGAGTATATTATTAGACTATAATGAGTATATTATTATTTGTTGAAATTTACTATGAAGAATTTATGTATGGTAAATGAATTTTTGGTATTGTAATATTTTATTGGGGTTATATTTATAAATATATTTGAATTAAATAATAGTAAAAGGATTCCAGTGATAGCCAACATTTGTTTGTTTATTTCCTGGATATATTTTAGTGATAAGCATTCCTTATTTATTTTATTCATTATATTTATTTGGTTTATTTCTGCTTGGTGCATACATTCTCGCTCGAAATTTGGTCCCGTGATCTCTCCCCTGATTTGGGATTATTTTTTTGTCCGTTTTGTAAAAACGGGCTTGCGCCCTCGTGCACTAACCCAGCCTGAGGAGCTGGTTCAGGCACACTTTTATTTTATTTATTGTTTCATACTATTATTTTCGAATATTTAACTATTATTATTTTGAGTCATATATTTATAAATTATAATTTATAATTTTTACTACACGTGGGTGACCGCATACAGTACTGGGGTTGTTCGCGTCTCCGTCGCGAAATTTAAACTAGTATTTGTTATAAGTGTTGTGTTGAGAAGCTTGACCAGTCCGGTTGCATCCACGCGCCAAGTGTGTGGTTAATTGGGAATATCCAGTTGTCTTCGCCTTTCGGTTCTTTCTTTAGCCATAATGTCGCTTCATCTAGGGTGTTGAAACCTTGTATTTTCATTAATTTTTGTGCTTCCTTCTTGTTTACGTTGAGGTGCGAGCTTATCTTTATTGTGATCATGCTATTGATTTTGACTCTGCAACCCTCGCGGTCTTGGAACCACAATAAATCCACCGTGGATCCACCGTGGATCCACTGTGGTTTCACCGTGGATCCATCGTGGAAACACCGTGGTTTCGTGATATTTATCCACCGTGGTTCCACGGTGAAACCACCGTGGATCCAAGGTGAAACCACTATAAATCCACGGTGGATCCACAGTGGATCCACGGTAAAACAACGGTGAATCCACGGTGAAACCACGGTGGATCCACGGTGAAACCACAGTGGATCCACCGTGGATTCATAGTGGTTTTATGGTTTTTTTTGTCGTGTTTGCAGTACGTTTTCAACGTACTTTTATGGTATAGTTATACCGTTTAATACATAAGCACTAACTAAAAATAGATTTTACCAACTATCAAATAAAAAAAATGAAAAATTCGAGAGTGAAACTACAATTGAATTACGATGTAAAGCTATAAGTCTTAAAAAATTAAATTTACTATAAACTAGATTCATCTTTGCTGGGTTGATAGTAAGTGACCGAAGACCGATTTTCACATGCCTTAGCGCGAAAGCGCGTATGTATATTTTGGTCTCACCTCAAAATTTATTTTTTGTACTTTGACAAAAATAGTTCAAGAAAACATTAATGTCATAGTGTAATACAAGATACCCCTGTATTACTATCAAAAATGGATTATTATCTCTCTGCTAACATTCAGCGAGTAACGCATTCCATGATTGCTTCAAGATCAGAATTGATAACTTCTGAAATAAGTATCTTACCAGGGACACTACAAAAGGTGGGCGCGATCTAGTGGTGAGTACTGAACTACTTCCGCTGCTGCTGCCTAGCATCATAACTTTTTAAATCAATAATCATTAGGATTAAACATATATTCGTTAATCTCGAACAAATATATATATATATATATTTGTTCGAGATTAACGAATATATGTTTAATCCTAATGATTATTGATTTAAAAAGTTATGATGCTAGGCAGCAGCAGCGGAAGTAGTTCAGTGCTCACCACTAGATCGCGCCCACCTTTTGTAGTGTCCCTGGTAAGATACTTATTTTAGAAGTTATAAATTCTGATCTTGAAGCATTCATGGAATGCGTTACTCGCTGAATGTTAGCAGAGAGGTGATAATCCATTTTTGATAGTAATACAGGGGTATCTTGTATTACACTATGACATTAATGTTTTCTTGAACAATTTTTGTCAAAGTACAAAAAAAAATACGTGTTAAGGAAATCAATTATTTTTCTAAAAAACTCTAAATGACTCTTTTGACAGCTGCACAAATTTTCTACTGAGAGTTCTATCAACTCAGAA
The DNA here is from genome assembly GCF_029852145.1 of Microplitis mediator. Taxonomy (NCBI): domain Eukaryota; kingdom Metazoa; phylum Arthropoda; class Insecta; order Hymenoptera; family Braconidae; genus Microplitis; species Microplitis mediator. The sequence continues at coordinate 11,263,444 of NC_079969.1, read as the reverse complement.
TAACTCTTCTGATAGAGTCCGAAATCTTGGAATTTCACGTAGTGACTGCAGATGGCTCGTTATTATTATTATTATTATTATTATTATTATTATTATTACTATTAATATTAATATTAATATTAATATTGTTATTTTTTTATTAATATTTCAGTTTTAAAGTTTACGAATAAAACAGTCAGAAATTCACAGGAAATCCACTGCATATTCACTGTGAATTCACAGAAAATTCACTGCCAATTTACTGTATATTTACTGTGACTTTACCAAAAATTCACGGTCAATTCACTGTAAATTCACTGTGAATTCACTGTGAATTGGCTGCGGTACCACACTAAACTCACAGCAATACCAATGTGAGATAACCATAAAACTACAGTGACCGAATGGCACAAAATCACAGTGATTTCACCGTAATTTCACCATGGTTTCACAATGTTTTTACTATAATCTCACTAGGATTTCACAATGATTTTACAGTGATTCCAAGTCCGCGAGGGATAAAAAATAATTTTTTTATTTGTTTTTTAAATAAACAATTTGTTATAAACAAATAAAATTTCGCCCTATATTTTTTTTAAATACTATAAAAATATACAAAAACGGTCATGTGTCATTTTTTAAGAAAAAAAATTTTTTTACATTTTTTCTATAATTTATAAAGTTCTCATGTTTCGAACTTGCAGTTTTCTTCCGTGTTTCTCATTCTAATAATTATTATAACTTATAAACTATCGAAGATAAGACCATGACCCTTCAAGTCTTTATTGTTTATCATGAAACAATAAATAAATTAAGCTATAATTTTAAACTCTTGATCATTTATTTATTTAGTTTTAAGTGAATGTTTATAAAAAGATTTTGAGAAAATTTTATTTAATGTTTCAGCTCAATTATTTATTGACTTTTATATGATTATTTATATAACAACATACAAATAAATTTAATGTCAATTTAACTTTTAGTTATTAAGATACTAACTCTTCAAACACAAGAATATCTCTTTTTTCCGAATAATTTCTCTCATTGTTCAGAAAAAAATTGAGCTGAAGCATTGAAACAAAACTGAAATTGTTTATTGCTTAATGGAGAACAAAATTGACTTTGAGTACTTTAATCTTATCTTTCATAGTTTCAACGAAGTTCCAATTTAAAAGCAAAAAAAAAATTTTCTCAAAATTTTTTTATAAACATTTACTTACAACGAAATAAATAATTGATCAAGAGTTTAAAATTATAGCTTAATTTATTTTTTGTTTTATGATAAACAATAAAGACTCAAACGGTCATGGTCGTATCTTCGAAAGTTTATAAGTTATAATAATTATTAGAATGAGAAACACGGAAGAAAACTGCAAGTTCGAAGCATGAGAATTTTATAAATTATAGAAAAAATATAAAAAAATATAGGGCGAAATTTCACTTGTTTATAACCAATTGTTTATTTAAAAAACGGCAATGGAAATTATGATTTAAAAAAAAAAATCGGTTCCTTAAAATTCATATTGACTTGCAAAAAAAAATTGTTAACTAACAAATGCGATTTTAAGCAACAAAAAAAATTTTTTAAGAAATGATTTTTATCTTAAAAATCATTATTTTGATTATTAAAAAGGCCATTCGGCAGCCGAAATGGAAGTAGATTTTTCATTAATTAATTTTTTTCACTGTTCAAATAAAAGTTGATAATGAAATAAAATTTTTTTTGACATTTTCTTGAAAATTCTCGAGATGATAAAACAAAAAAATCAAAAAATTATAAGTATAATGCCAAAAATTGAAGCTAACTAAATGAGCTTCAGAAGAATTTTTGATGATAATGCACTATATGTTTTGATTTGACGTTATTTAAAGATACCTATGCATATATTCAAACTATCGGACCAATGGTATTCCGGACCCTATTCGAAAAATTATGATAGATTATGGTTTTAATGCTCGAAAATTCTAGCATAAGGACAAAGGCGATAATTTGCTTTCAATAAAATCTACTAATAAAATATTCTAAGATTAAAATTTGATTGTGATATATCACAGTGTCATGCTTGAAATTAGTACTAATATTTGAAATAAAAAGCCTATTACAATATCAAACGACGAGTAGATATAGAAAATATTATCATCATAACTAATGTTAATCTTGTTATTGATATATCATATCATTTATACACTGTCGGTAAAACAAAATTGTATATACCCATTGAATTGAGATGTTTGGATTTTATAAGTGTCACACTGCGATAATATGAATTTAAGTAGCTCCATGAATTTACTAAGAAGTTGGAGAACTAATGCAATAGCAAAATTTCATTAAATGAATGGTAAAATAAGTAATTTCAGTAATCCAGGCATATGTATAGGCATGAAAATTAAAGCTTATTTGAAGAGCTTTCAGATGAATTTAATATAAAGTCGATAAGTTATCACATTCAAAAGATATTGAAGGAAGAATAAGTAAAAATATGAATTTTTGACATTTTGAAAATTTTGAAATGCTATAACTTCTAAACAAATCGACCGATTGAGCTCATTTTCAAACTCGAACATGGTAGTCACGCACAAAATACGTAGACTAAGTTTTAAGGTGATCGGTTCGAAATTGTGGCTATAATCAAAGTGAAAACCTGCATAAAATTAGCTTTTATAATATTTTGTAAATGTTCAAAACCATTTATCTATTATGAAAAATGGTCCAATCAATGAGCTGTATAGTCAAAATTGTAGGCAATCGAACGAGCTTTTACATAGAACAAACGAAAATAAGCTATTTCTTTCCGTTTAGAAGTTACATCCAGTTAAAGCGGCAAACAAATTTTTTTTGAAAATTTTACAAAATTTCAATTGACCATAACTTCTAAACTTATTGGCCGAATCAGCTCATCTTCGAACTCATCCAAGGTAATCGTCCATAGAATAAGTTTACTCAGTTTCATTAAGATCGGTGTAGAATTGCGGACGCTATCGTTGGAGAACGGCGCGTTATATTGTATATATATATATATATGTATATATATATATATATAAATACATATATAAACTTTTCAAGTGAATGTATTTCCTGACTCAGCTCGCCGAGCTGAGTTTAGGGGTAGCAAAATTTTTCGAAAATTCCATCATGAGGACAAATACAATAGTTAGATTTTTATGAAATCTACTAATTATATTTCCAAAAAAAAATTTTCAACTATCTTATAAATAACGCATTTGTTTTTAAAAATTTTTTAAACAATTATGGTAAAAAAATTTTTAAATTTATTTTCGTATGGCTTTTTGTAATAAAAAACCGAATCACTCGGGATCATGACAAAAAAAATTTTTTTCTGCTTTATTTATGTTTTTTATTTTTCAGCATTTTTCATTGTAAAAAAATGAAAAAAAGAAAATCTTCAATTTTTCCAACGAGGATCTGTTCTAAAGCCTTCAACGAACAAGTCCAAAAGAAGAAAAAAATTTGTGACTTCCGGTTTAAGAATTATCGAGGTTTTATTGTTTACTTTTATTTTTACAAATTTTGTTAATTAACAAATACATAATTAAAAAGAAAATTGGGATAAAAATTTTTTGAATTTCGAAAGACTTCGTCCACAGAATTTTTTGAGCAAATCAGCTAATTATTACATGCTTTGCAACATTTGATATCGTGTTTGAATAAAATTACTAGTTAGTTTTCAGGAATTGATCAATAAAATTACGTAAAAGTTATCACTCCAAAACAATGTTATAGATAATTTTATTCGTGAGGTTGTTGAAAATCAACGAGGTAACGTTAATTATTATTTACAGAAAGTTGGACAAAAAAAAAGTCTTATGATTGCTGCATCATATTTTAGGTTAATTAAGTCGATAAAAAAATTATGTAAAGTATCACTATTATTTATACATACTAGAGTGGTCCAAAGAAAAAACTGCTTTTAGACAAAAAAAAATTCCCTTCAAAGCACAGCTTTATATCTCAGTTCTTAATGAGATTCAATGAATTTCTATTTTTCCATTTGAATTACGGAAAAACTACGGAAAAAATTTTTTTACTTGAGTTAGATTTTTAGAAACGTCTTCATTTATCACTATTTCAACTGAAAAATTCATGTCAAGATCTCGCGTCAAACCACGGTAAAACCACGGAAAAACCACGGTGGATCCACGGTGGATCCACGGCGGATCCACGGAAAAACCACGGTGAATCCACAATGGGTCTACTGTGGATCCACTGTGGATCCACCGTGGTTTTGTCGTGGATTCACCGTGGATCCACCGTGGTTTTGTCGTGGATTCACTGTGGATTCACCGCGGATACACTGTGGATTCACTGTGGATCAACTGTGGTGAAATGTCACGAAACCACGGTGGATCCACAGTGGTTCCACGGTGGGTCCACGATGTGGTGGTTTCACCGTGGATCCACGGTGGTTCCACGGTGGTTGCAGGACCGCGAGGATAATCGAAAAAGTCTAGAGATAATTTAATGTGAGTGAATGAGTCAAAAAAATTAGAGCGATATCATAAAGCCCCGGGAAAAAATGATTTTGCCAAATTATATAATATTATATGTTACGTCCCAGCCTGCTCATCAGATGGCTCTGCCAATTTTTAAATCTTAAATAATAAGAGACATGTAAGAAACACTGCTTTATATTTTGTAAGATACACTAATGCAAAAAATTAAAGGAGCAGAAAAATTTTATAAATTTTTTAGTGATATTTGGAAGGCTGTAACTTGGTGAAAAATGATCGTATCGAGATTTTAAAAAAAGCATTTTACAGCTTGAAATCTCTAGTTTTGGTACATTTTTTTCAAAATTTTTTAAAAGCTCCGGTTATTGCGCAAACATGAGAAATGCCGCGAGACAAAAAATTTCTAATTTTTTTCTTTTTTTCCGAAGAGCCCACAGACCGCGAAAAATTGTTTCAACTAAACGAATGCATAGTTCGTTTAGAAAATTTATTCAGCTTCAATTTGGGTTTTTTTTTAAACTCGTAGGACGATTTGTCGCAGAAATATCAGCCTTCAAACAGAAAATGATCCTTTTGGCTTTGATCATCGATATTTCAGGTACCAATGATCGCACAGAAAGTTAAAGGGCGGCGGTGAAAACTTGTCAAATGTCAAAAAAAAAATTTAGAACACAACAAAAAAGTTTCAATTTTTTTTTTCTTCGATGTTTTTTGACATTTTTTGGAAATTTTTTATTTTTTTTGTCATTTCTTTGCATTTGCTGAGTCACCAACGCAAAAATTTGAGAAAAGTCGAAAAAAAAAATTTTTTCATTTTGATTATGATTACACAATTAAAGGCACAAAACTTGCTCCTTTAATTGTTTAGCTAAACTTTGATCGATGATTCCCAAAAAACGGTTTGATAGATCAATTCAAAAATTTACAGGGGTCTTGGGGGTACATTAAGCTAAAAAAGTCCCTGGCAACGTTATTTTTTCGATCGATATTTGCAGAGTAGCGGTTGATTTACTAAAAAACCAAAAAAAGTCATTCTTTTGTACTTACTTCTAATGGATATTAAAAATAAAAAAAATTTTTTTTTTCAAAAAATGATGACAGGGTCTTTTAGGGAATTTATTCAAGTTTTCACCGCCACCCTTCAACTTTCTGTGCGATCATTGGTACCTGAAATATCGATGATCAAAGCCAAAAGGATCATTTTCTATTTGAAGGCTGATATTTCTGCGACAAATCGTCCTACGAGTTTAAAAAAAAACCCAAATTGAAGCTGAATAAATTTTCTAAACGAACTATGCATTCGTTTAGTTGAAAGAATTTTTTCGCGGTCCGTGGGCTCTTCGGAAAAAAAAAAAAATTTAGAAATTTTTTGTCTCGGGGCATTTCTCATGTTTGCGCAATAACCGGAGCTTTTAAAAAATTTTGAAAAAAATGCACCACAACTAGAGATTTTAAGCTGTAAAATGCTTTTTTTAAAATCTCGATACGATCATTTTTCACCAAGTTACAGCCTTCCAAAAATCACTAAAAAATTTATAAAATTTTTCTGCTCCTTTAATTTTTTGCATTAGTGTAGTATACTAAGCTATTGTAACGAACCTCAAGTCAAAACAGAGGAGTGTTTTTAAGATATAGTATTGTTATTTAACGTTTAAGCGTTGGTATACAGTGTAATACTATTTTTTGTACAAGGCTAAAAGGGCCACAGCCTATAGCCTCTTCTTTATTTTTTTCTAATAAAAAAAATCTGGGCGTTGGTTGGCCCTGCGGGCCAGCCCCAAAACTTCCCGCTGTTCTCGAGCTCAAGGAGCTTGAAAACATCACTGTGAATATATTTTCGAGCTCGAAAATGCTGTTACATGCAATCATTCTATTATGAGCCTTTCAAGCTCTAACAAGTTACGTCTTATGCTAGAGTTTGAAATGTTAAGAATCGAAAATCATTATTGAAGAAGCGGCTTTTAAATGTTTATTATCAATTATGTTCTCTGAAATAAATTTTTTGAGGCAGAAATCAATGTCAGTGACAAAATCGTGATTTGAATAAGTTCTGACTTAGGTCAGAGCAATAATAGATGGAATATCTGAGAAAAACATTAACGACTGGGTTTTTTCAATTTTTTGCTGACGATATCTTTAAAACTAAGGAACAAGTTATATGACATTATCTGATAATCGAAAGAGACTATAAAGAGAAAGAGTTGGTATGATTTCAGACACATTTTAGCACATTATATTTTGATTTATCCGGAAATAATAACATTTTATGTTATTTTTTTAACTTTCCAGCGCCTATATCTTTTGAACTAATTAACCGATTTTGACGTTTGAGGTGGCAATCGGCGCGTTTTCTTGAACTCTACAGTCGATTAAATTTTGAAATTGATCGGATGAGTCACTTCAAAGATAATCGAAAAAAAACGTTTTTTACCATTTCTTTCGCCATCGATATCTCTCGAACAAATTGACCGATTGAGATGGTTAAGGTGGCATTCGACGCGGCTTACAAAGTTCTAGAGCTAATTAGATTTTGAAATCAATCGTTCAAGTCGTTTCTTAGAAATCACTAAAAAACTAAAAAAAAAATTATTTTTTTTCATTAATTCGCTAATATCTTCGAGTTTACTTAATCAAATGATCGGAAATTTTCAGGAAAGTTGCGGGCAAACAAGCTCTTTCGATTGCCACCTCAACCATCCAAATCGATTCATTAGTTAAAAAGTTACAAAGAGTTTACACACACACACACACACACACATACATACATACACTCGGACATCATTCTGAAAATAGTCAGAATAGCTTCCTAGGACCTCAAAACGTCGACATCTAATGAAAACTCGACTTTCGAAAATCGGGGTGAAAACAATAACTTCCCAATTTTTCGAAAATCGTCGATTTTCTTAGCGGGAAGTTAAAAAAAAAACAAATAATAAGAGACCGACCTGAGACCCGCCAAATCGATATATTTAAATAATAGAATTATTAATAATAATATATTTTCTTTAAAACGTATATTAATAAGTATGCATTTAAAAATAGTCAGATAGATAAGATATTTTCAATGCATTAGAATATTTATTCATCACCAACGATTTCTCTAAAAGAATGTTAATGAATAAAAATAGATAAGAATAATTGTACGAAAAAGAATGATTGTCAAAAGAATAAAAAAGTGAAATTAGTTTTTCAGTATTGCTGACGCAACAGCATCAGCACTGAACGATGATAACGAAACTCCCTCTTTTTGGGAATAAGGCCCTAATACATTATCCCATTTTTCTCTAGGGTGTTGGCTCGCGTAAAGATATAAAAAGCCGATGCCCAATGCATCACTCTCTTCTCACGCTAGTACTCTTAGATACTCTCACATCATCCAGAAATTATAGTAGTACGGTTTAGAACACGCAAGTAAACTCCCGGTTTAATTAAATTATATTATTCTTTTGACTCGAAGTTATTTGTCAATAGTAATTGTAAAACTCAGGTGTATTTTCAACCAAGTTCTTCGACTATTCTATTTTATTTGAATAAATCAAACATATTTATTCTCTAATAAACGACCAAGTTATTTCGAGCTTTCGAGAACTGCCCATGTATCCGAAGATCTACAGTCACGTCCAATTCAAATAATTCGCGCCGGCATATTACAAGCCGACACGACTCCAGGACGTAACAACTATATATAATCACTTATATATGATCAGATCCAAAAATTGGCCAGATCTGATTATATGTAATCATGCATGAACGAATAAAGCCATTTTTAGAATCTCATTTAGAATATCTGTAATTCATGAATTAAGTAATTTAATTAGGATTCATTGTCTTCATCAATATAAATGTCGGTAAAAATTAAATAAAAAAAAAAAATTCTTATCCGTTGACTACTATTTCACTACGAGGTCACCCGTCCAATTAATGTCCCACGTTAATGCTGCTTAGCTTTGGTTATCGATTGATTGTAGTCTGATCCTCTAGTCTGTTATACAGTTATAATTAAGATAAGTTTATGGCATTACTTAACTCAAATAATCAAATTGATACATCCTATGTAAATAATGCATCTAATGATGAATTTGGTTTTGTAGATAAATTACAATAGAACTCATTAAATAGATATAATCAAATCTATTTATCTATAAACTTATAAATATTCGAATATAAATCGATATCGATTTATACTTTTAAATTGCTGCCGAAACCTTTGAACATTTTTTAAGTATTGGGGATATAAGTTTGATTGATAGCTGACAAAATAAAAATTTAATAACATTGATATTCAAAAATTGTCATATTATTTAATATATATATATATATATATATATATATATATATATATATATATATATATATATATATATATATATATATATATATATATATATATATATATATATATATATATATATATATATATATATATATATATATATATATATATATATATATATATATATATATATGTAGCGACTACGTCACTACGGATATTTCTAATATTCATAATTTCGGATAAGTTCGTCAATCATCGATTGTCATCGATCGCCGAATATTGCCCCCACGCGGATATGATATTCAGTAGCAACAGTACACGGTACAGTACACACGTACAGTAGAAAGATACACGGCAACTAGCTAACACATATCTAATGCAACCAGCATTACCTTGTATTATTATATAATTCATTAAGTAAAACTACACGGAGAGAAAAATATCGCCAGAATGACTATCCAATGTATCCTTAAATGACGTATCGTCAGAATAACGATTCGTATACCTAATTTAGAAATACTCTCATATTAATTTAATAATCTATAGTATCGTTAAAATAAAGATACGTATTTGGGTTAGGTTAAGTATTCGTTTATTTAATTTAACAATACGACGAATAGCTTTTGTAACGATATGTAGTTTCGTTAACATAGGTATCTGTATCGCCAGCGTAAGGATCCGTATAGCTAAATTGGCTATACGTACCGTTGTTCTCGGTTGCCGGATGCCTAAATACAGAGTTTGCGCAATAGTCATGTCAGCGATTCATAAAATGCCTAAAATAAGGATACGGATCGTCATTTTGACGATCCACTGTGAGGATACTCTGTATAGCTGAATTGGCTATACGGCGTATCGTTAAGTAAGATGACTATACAGCGTATAGCCAGAATAGCGATACGTATACTTAAGCTGGCGATATTTTTTTCTCCGTGTAATTATTTATTATTTTGTTAACACTAATAATTGGAGTCAGATAAAGTTATTTAACGTAGTGATTAAGTTCCACGAACCTCATCCCAGTCACTACATTGGTGACTGCCCGACGTGATTTTCAAGAGGACGCCATTTTGCGCACACGTTCCGCATGGCAAATAGCACGTGGAGTGTACAATATCGCGTCTCCGCTGATCGCGACATATTAATTCCGCGAGTTCTTTACAACAGTGAAGTGCGTGAATCAAGTGTTGCACAAGCCTTTTATCACGGCTGGTTCCCATACATGACGTTTCGACTTCGAAGTGCCGCGCAAACCTTCTAAAGTTTCATCGATGAGGCCACACGAAACCTACCGTTTGTCTTCCCATACATCGACGACGTGCTGGTGCTTCAGAGAACGAGGAGCAACATCTCGAGCACCTAAAAATTTTATTTCAATGCTTACAAGACTACGGACTTGTCATCAACGCAGCCATTGGTGCAGTTCTGCAACAACTAGTTGACGGAGAATGGCAACCGCTTGCTTTCTTCAGCAGAAAACTCCAACCTTCCATTCAAAAATTATCGACGTACGATCGTGAACTTCACGCCATCTACGAAGCTGTCAGACACTTTCGTCATATTTTTGAAGGTAAACAAGTTGCAATTTACACCGATCATAAACCATTGCTTTTTGCTTTTCAGCAACGCACTGAGAGAGCATCACCGTGGCAATTTCGTCGCCTCGACTTTATTGGCCAATTCACAAGTGATTTTAGACACATTTCTGGACATGAGAACATCGTTGCAGACACGCTGTCACGCGTTGAAGCCATTTCGACGCCGATTACCACGTACGAGCTAGTAAATGCTCAAAAGAACGATCCTGAACTTCAAAATCTTTTTAACAACGCAGCAACGTCTACAGTGGCAACGAATTGTCTACAACGACCACCCGGCTGCAGTTTATTGTGATGTTTCATCAGGTAAATCACGTCCATACGTTCCTGGTCAACTTCGAAAGAAAGTTTTCGACGCGTTGCACTCTCTGACACACCCTGGTACCAGAGCATCTCAGAAACTAGTGAGCAAGCGCTATGTTTGGCCATCAATCCAGAAAGATTGTCGAGAGTGGGCCAAAGCTTGCATAAATTGTCAACGAAACAAGATTCATCGTCACGTGTCATCACCTCTCGCACGTTTTGAATTGCCGACGCAACGTTTTGAGCATATTCACATCGATTTAGTCTCTTTACCAGTATCTCGCGGCTACAACAAGTGCTTGACCATCGTCGACAGATTTACCTGGTTTCCAGAAGCCGTGGCACTTAAAAACGGAGACGCAGATACTGTCGCACTCGCGCTGTTTAGAGAATGGATCGCAAAATACGGTGTACCCACTAGAATAACGTCCGACCAAGGAGGACAATTCAGATCATCGTTGTTCCAATCTTTGAGCAAATTATTTGGCATAACACATTTATTAACGACGCCATATCATCCTCAATCCAATGGACTGGTGGAACGTCTACACCGGCAACTCAAGGCCGCACTGTTTTGTCACGACGACACCAGTGATCGGCAGTATCGATATTTTTGTTAACGATATCGATAATATTACTAATTTTTTCAAAAAATTAGAAATTAGCAAAAAAATATTGCTAATTTTATTCAAAAATAAGTAATTAGCCAAGAATTATTACTAATTATTCATAAAATTGCAAAATTAGAAAAAAAAATTACTAATTTTTTCGAACATACGTAATTAGCAAAAAAATATTGCAAAATTTTTTGGAAAATTAATAATTGGTAAAAAATATAACTAATTTTTTGAAAAAGTAATAATTTACTGGAAAATATTATTATAATTATTTCACAAAAATTATTAATTAGTCAAAAAATATTACTGAGTTTCTGCAAATATTAGTAATATTCATGGAATATAATTGAAAACTAGAAATAACATACCAATAATTTTTGTTGGAAATGAGAAATGAATGAAAAAAAAGTACTCTAAAAGTATTTTTATTAATTAGTTTAATAAAAATATATTTAATTATTACTGAACATTAACAATAATTTTTTCGTTTCCCAAAACTTCATATTCTCTACTTAAATTATTTTTTTTTCTAAAGACTGAGTGTTTTTAGAGTAAAAGTACATCAGTAATTTCTGATTGTAAATAATACATTATATAGTTATTTCTTATCTAAATTAATTAATATGTTCGGACTATCTATATTTTTCTCAATTTATCTATAAATTGTCTTATTGAGAAGGTTATTTGCATGTTTGCATGTTTAGGTTTCCACTATATTTAAATAAAGAAAAACGAAAAAAAAAACATTTTTTTTTATTCTTTCGTCGACGATATCTCTCGAACGGATTATTTGATTAAGACTAAAAATTTGCTAGAAACCTCTGTTCAGAAGAACTCATTTGAATGCCACAAGAACCATCTAGATCCCTTGATTAAGAAAAATGATTTGCTTCATGTTAAGTGTATATCTATAGATATTAGTCGATTCAAATTTTTTTAAATCATTTTAAATTGTTTTGAACCATTCCAAATTATTATTTCTTACCAGGATCGGTTCATTCATTAAAAAGGTATAAGAGGTTTATACCCTCCCTCACACGCACACATACATCTCTCTCTCTCTGAAAATAATCAGAATACCTTCCTTGGACCTTAAAACGTCGACATCTGATAGAATATCGATTTTCGAAAATCAGGTTGAAACCAATAACTTCCCGATTTTTTCAAAAATTGGCTTTCATAGCGGGAAGTTAAAAGTCGCAGCGCTTTGAAATTTTCAGGGTTTCGTCGAGGTACACAATAAAAAAGGATTCGTCGAAATCAACACATATCGTGTGTAAAACGAACGTTTTACACTTATTTGTGTGTTATTTTAACGTGTTGTGAGTGTTAAAAAAAGTTACATACGCATATGTTAAAAGTAAAAATTTTCCAAGAATTCTTTTGTAATGGTCGACATTATTTTTAACATATTTTGTGTGTTAATCCCTGTTGAAACAAACTCACAGATTCTCATAAAAAAAAACATATTTTTCTATGAGACTTTATGAGCTACAAAATTTTCTATGAGAAACGAAAAATTTGCTCATAAAACTCTTTATGAGAATTTATGGGTTTTTATTTTGTTCATGATCTTAAGCGATATATCTTATACAATTTTCATGGGAATGAATGAGAATTTTTATGTTATGAGATACTATAAGTTAAATCGTCAGAAATTTCTATAAGATTGAATATAGAAAATTTCTTTATGAGTTTTTATAAGTATTTACTACTTTACTCTTAATGAGAGTTTATATAGAATATCCTGATACATAAAAGTCTCTCAAAATCTCATCAATTCTATTTATGTAAAAACACCTACGAGTTTTATGAGTTTGAATGGGACTTTATCTAAAGTTGAATTCTCTTAAAAAATTTTAGAGTATTTAAAAGATTTTATAAGACATTTCCGCAGAGTAATGAATGCAAAAATTTTAAAAGATTTAATGAGTAATTTCAGTGCCAAATACACATCAATTTCTCATAAAAATATATTTATGTGGTTACTTGATTTATGAGTTTCTAAGAGACTTATCTAACAAGAAATTTCTCTTAAATTACTATTCAAATGTTCAAGTAAATAAAAAGTTCCTACATGATTATTAACTATATTATTTCTACTAAACAAATTTGAAAGAATTATAATAAATTTTATTTCTTCATGTTGAAATTGTCATCCTATGAGATCCGATGAGAACTTGGTATATATCATAATGACATAAATTTCTCATAAAATCTATTTTTCGAAAACGCTAGATTTATGAGATTCAATGAGACTTTTTTAAAAATCAGTAACTCTCAGAAAATCTTTTACTTTTAGTGGATTTGTTGTGGTCGACTATTGAAAAATATAAAGCTTAATGACATCCCTTATTAAAAGGAACGATTTAAATCGATTAGAAAAAAAAATTTTTTAATAATTTTTAAAAAAATGTTTTTACCTACGTAATGTTTGAAGATTTTACATAAAGAAAAATTATTATATCTACACGGAGAGAAATTAATTATTGTATCTACAATACAACAATTGTAATTTTAACTATCTAAAATGGTAATAACATTTTTCAGTGGTTATACTGATTAGTATTACTATTGAAAATGATAACAATTACAATTGATGATGGTAACGGTTACTATCGAAGATGCTAATTGTAATTATTAAAAATTATAAATGTTACAATCGATGATGGTAACTATTACCATTCAAAGTTGTAAAAATTCTTAACTAAGAATGTGTGTGTGCATGAGTGTCGCGTGTGTGTATGTCCGAGTGGGTGTATGAGTGCAAGCGCGCGCGTGCGTGTGCATGTGTGCGTGTGCATGTGTGCGTATGTGTGCGGGTAAGTGTGCGCATGTGTGCGGATAAGTGTACGTTTGTGTGCAGGTGTGCGGGTATGTGTGCGCACCCGTGTGTATGTCATGTGTGCGAACCCGTGCGTAGGTGTGTGTGTGTGTGTGTGTTTGTGTGCATATATATATATATATATATATATATATATATATATATATATATATATATATATATATGTGTGCGTGTGTGTGTGTGTGTGTGTGTGTGTGTGTGAAATTAATCACTTCCCCAGTTAAACAACTTACACATAGACAAGCGTCAGACTATAACGTTTATATTTTAATTTTTTATTAGCTTAGATGGTCATCAATATTCAGGCTGATAGTAACCATTACCATCAGCCCTCGCAGATTTGAATCACGGTGGAAACACCGTGGAAGTGTACACACCGTGGATCCACCGTGGTTACACGGTGGGTTTGTTCCATTTCACCACCGGGTATACACAGTATATCCACTGTGATTACGCGGCGTATCCACCGTGATTCCACGGTGGCTTGACCACTGTGTATACACGGTGTTTCCACTGTGATTACACGGTGTGTCCACCGTGATTCCACGGTGGCTTTGTGCTATTTCACCACCGTGATTTCACGGTGTATCCACCGTGATTTCACGGTGTATCCACCGCGTAATCACAGTGGAAACACCGTGTATACACAGTGGTCAAGCCACCGTGGAATCACGGTGGATACACCGCGTAATCACAGTGGTAGAATGGAACAAACCCACCGTGTTTCCACCGTGATTCAAATCTGCGAGGGAGGTTATTAAGAATTACGATTTTTTATAATAGTAGTAATTATTTAATATAATAACAGTTATAATTTCTGGTTATCATAAATAATTGGTAAACTTGACCATATAGATGGTAGATACTACCATTCAGATTGTTTATTTAATAATTTAAATGATATTATCAATCATATAATTCAGTTTAAGAATTGTACTATAACTTGCTGGTAACTTTTACCATAAAATTCTCTCCGTGTAGGAGCCTATTAATGTTGAATGATATTTTATAACCGCTTAAAACAATAAGACAAACTATTCCCGTATTAATCCTCATAGTGACATTGCAGTTGATTACTCATACGTTCTCGTATAATAATAAGTCAAAAATGCCTTTCCATCTTATTAATTCATTCAAAATCGCGTAAAATGATAGAAAGATTAAGGATTTGCATATAAAACTTCATAGCAAAATTTTAGTCGATTATTCGTACGTTCACATTTAATTATAAGACGAAAATCGTTTTCAACTTCATTAGTTCATTCAATATCGCTTGAAATGATATGAATATCAACTATTCCCTCATAAATCCTCATAGGGACATTGCAGTTAATCAATTATACATTCTCATATAATTATCAAACGAAAATCCCTTTCATTCTCATAAATTCATTCAAAATCACTCGAAATGACATACAGATTAAGTATTTCTTCATAAAACCTCATAGGAAAATTGCAGTCAATAATTCATACGTCTCATCTAATTATAAGACGAAAATCCCTTTCAATCGCATAAATTAATAAAATTGAAAGGAAATTTCGTCTTATAATTAAATCAGAACGTATAATTAAGTAACTACAATCTTCCTATGAGGTTTTATGTGGAAATAGTTGATATCGCTATATCATTTCAAGCGATTTTGAATGAATTTATAAGATTACACGGTATTTTCGTCTCATAATTTAATGAGATGGTATGATAAATTAACTGCAATGTTTCTATAAGATTTTAATGGATATACTTAATCGATGATTCATCCGTTCTCAGCGCATTATAAGACGAGAATCCTTTTTAATCTTATAAATTCATTCAAAATCTGTGGAAATAATATGTGATGACTACTTCCATATAAAACCTCATAGGAACATTGCAGTTAATTAATTACATATTTTCATATAATTATCAAACGAAAATCCCTTTCAATCTCATAAATTCATTCAAAACTGCTGGAAAAAATACGATCTACTATTTCCACATAAATGCTCATAGGAACATTGCAGTTAATTTATTATACATTCTCATATAACTATAAAACGAAAATCTCTTTCATTCGCATAAATTCATTCAAAATCACTCGAAATGACATAAAGATTAAGTATTTCCTCATAAAACCTCATAGGAAAATTGCAGTCGATAATCCATACGTCTCATCTAATTAAACGACAAAAATCCCTTTCAATCTCATAAATTCATTCAAAACTGCTGGAAAAAATACGATCTACTATTTCCACATAAAAGCTCATAGGAACATTGCAATTCATTTTTTTTACGTTCTTATATAATTATAAAACGAAAATCCCTTTCATTCGCATAAATTCATTCAAAATCTAAAATCAAAAACTAAAATTTATTTGGGACAACTAAATTTTATTACGTCAATATAATCTATTTTATCATTTTTAACAAATGATTTAATAGATCCTTTTCGGTTGACATTAATATTTCTCTCTCTAAGATAATAAAATCATTTGGTAAAGTTAAGAAAATATTTATTTAAGGGACAACTAAACTATTTTATAGTCCCAATAAATCCAAATATTAAAGCAAAGTATTGTTATATTAACTCTAATAAACATTACTTAGATACAAAAAAATATATTCATTTAGAATAAATATATATATTTGTTCGAGGTTAATAAATATCTATTTGAACCTAATGATTATTGATTTAAAAAGTTATAATGTTAGGCAGCAGCAGCGGGAGTAGTTCGGTGCTCGCCACTAGATCGCGCCCACCATTTGTGGTGTCCCTGGTAAGATACTTATTTCAGAGTTTTTATATTCACCAGCTTGAAGCATTCATGGGACGGATTCTCCGCTGAAAATTTTTGATTATAGTGGTATCCTGTATTAGACTATGACATTAATGTTTAATATTAATGTTTTTTCTGAACAATTTTTGTCATAGTACGAAAAAAATTAAGTGGCAAGGAAATAAATTATTCTTTTGAATATGCATTTATTTAACTGTTAAATAAATATTCTGTCATTTTAAAATAATTTTCAATTATTATTAATAACACATTCTCTAAAGATCACTCATATATTTCATTATGACTACTTTATAAACTCTACAGGTAATAAATTTGATTTTATGCTTTCTACTAAACACGTAATTATCTTTACTAAATATTTTATAGTTTCCAATAACTAGTTTTGTTGGTTGATTATAAAATATTTAGTTAAAATAACCAAATATATGATTGGCAATGCGGGCAATCAAATCATTTTCTTGTCATAACTAAAATTTAGTTGTCAGGAGAAAATTATTTTCTCAGTGTACTATTTCCACATAAAACCTTATAGGAAAATCGCAGTCGATTATTAATATTTTCTCATTTAATTATAAGACGAAAATACCTTTCAATCGCATAAGATTATTCAAAATCGCTTGAAATGATAGACTGCTCTGCTTATGATTTCATGTCTCATAAAATATCATAAACATACAAAACATTTTAAATTTCTTATAAAAATTTAATCAGATTTTATGAGAACTGAATAAAAAATAAGACTTTTGCGTTTTTTCTCATACAATCGTTCTATGAGAAACTATGAGGAATTTCAGTGCCAAATACACTGCCATTTCTCATTAAATTTCTAGGGTAAATATTTTTTTATGGGAATCTATGAGATTGTTTCAACAGGGATTTTACAGAAACATATAGAACATACAGTAACATATTTTTCACTAATTATTAATTTTCCAAAATATTCGGAAATATTTTCTGGCTAATTACTAATTTGAAATAAAAATTAGTAATATTTTTTGGATAATTACTTATTTCCGAAAAAAATTAGTAATTTTTTTATACTAATTATTTAATTTTATATAAAATTAGTAATAATTTTTGGCTAATTACAAATTTAAAAAAAAAATTAGGCATATTTTTTTGCTAATTATTTATTTCCGAGAAAATTAGTAATATTTTTTTGTTAATTTTTTAATTTGATGTAAAATTAGTAATTATTTCTGGCTAATTACTTATTTTAACGGAAAATTAGTAATATTTTCTGGCTAATCACTAATTTCTGATCAGATTTAATCATACATAAACATATATAACTACATATAAGTTTATATCAGTCATGTCTGATCAGATCCAATCATGTATAAACTTCTGCACGACTATACATGAATTTATATTAGCCATGTCTGATCAGATCTAATTATATATAGGCCTATATCTAATCATATATGGGTTTGTAGCAGTCATGTCTGATCAGATCTAATTATGTACAGACCTTTATCTGATTATATATGGGTTTATATCAGTCAGATCTGATTAGATCTACTCATGTATTAACTCATGTATAATTATATATAAGCCTATATATAGCTTTATACATAGTTCGAGACACAATGTATTGGTCAGACATGATCAGATCAAATTATATATAACGTCATGCATTATTATATATGGAGGTAAATATGATTATATAGAATCATACATAAATTCATATATAATTTCATGTATAATCATACATAGTTATTAGACTGGCCAAAAAAAATCAACTATTGTTAACTTCCCGCTGAGAAAATCGACGATTTTCAAAAAATTCTGGAAGTTATTGGTTTCACCCCGATTTTCAAAAACCGGGTTTTCATCATATGTCGACATTTGAAGGTGCTAGGGTGCTAGGAACCGATTTAGATGGTTCTTGCGGCATTCGAAAGATATCTTCTGAACTTAGATTTTCAACAAATTTTTAGACCATTTAGTCAAATAAACTCTGAGATATTTAAGAAATACGAAATAAAAAAAAATTTTTTTATTCGTTTTTTTTTTGATATTATGAAAACTGTTGGATCGATCAATTCTAAAATCTAATCAGCTCTAGAACTCGACAAAAGCTTTCGATTACCACCAAGAACGTCTCAATCAGATAATCCGTTCAAAAGATATCGTCGACGAAAGAAACAGTAGGAAACGGTTTTTTGCAAATATCGTCGAAACTATTAAATCAATCATTCCCAAAATTATATCAGCTCTAGACCTCAATAAAACGGGCCGATTGC
The DNA here is from genome assembly GCF_029852145.1 of Microplitis mediator. NCBI lineage: Eukaryota > Metazoa > Arthropoda > Insecta > Hymenoptera > Braconidae > Microplitis > Microplitis mediator. Next base: position 11,244,338 of record NC_079969.1, on the reverse strand, counting down.
CACCTCAACCGTCTTAATCGGATAATCCGTTCGAGAGATATCGTCGACGAAAGAATGAAAAAATAATCGTTTTTTTTCGTTTTTCGTAAATATTTCGGAAACTATCGAATTAATCAATTCAAAAATCTACTCAGCTCTATAACTCGATAATAGCTTTCGATTGCTACCAAGAACGTCTCAATCAGATAATCCGTTCGAGAGATATCGTCGACGGAATAATAAATGTAAAATCTATATCTACTTTTTCCATTGAATCCCGAGTCGAAATATTAGACGTAAGTTGAACGTTCTTAACGTTTTAAACGTAAATTGAACGTTTTTAACGTTTTGAAAGTAATTGAACGATTTTTTTGTATTTTGGTTCATAAAAAATTGGTAATTTCATGAGTTATGATTATAGTTTAATGATAACATCAATTAATTTATTTCAATATTTGTAATCACAATTTTCATCACCTTGATATCATAATATATGAATAGATATACATTAGGGTGGTTCTTATTCTAGATATTTTCGAATTTTTATGCTCCCAGAGGCTTATGTGGTTCGAAATAAATAAAAAAAAATTTCCTCAAAATTTCAGGTCTCTATCTTAATTTTAACCCGTGCCGCACAGCGATGTAAGCTTCCCATTTAAATAACACGGGGTTTTTGGCATTGAATAATTAATTTTTTATTCCGGCTGAAGTAATTGTTCGAAAAATTTCAAACTCTGTAGACTTTATCCTTATATTAGCAGCTGCTCCTCAGAATGTTTACAGATTTTCAGCTGCTATAATTTTGGGGGTACAGCATGATGAAAAAAAAGAAAAAAATTTTTTTTTTTATTTTCAGCTAAAATTTTTTTCAAATAACATATCAAATCACTCTGCATCTTTATCAGGAGTTCTTACTTTTTTTCATTCTCGCACCTAAGTGGGTGAACGGTATATCTTTGTTGCACTAATACAGTAATCAGGAACTTTGCATTAGTGTGCAGTAAAGTGTTCCTTACATGGAAAAAAATTTCCTGTTGCTGCAACAGGAAAAAATCCTGTTGTAGCAACAGGATTTTCCTGTAGCTGCAAAAACTCAGTGTTAAAAATTTTTGTGTTAAATATTCAACACTTTTATGTGTACATTTAACATTTATTCTGTCAAATCAACACAAGAAAGTGTTAAATATTTAACACAAACATTTTTAACACTAAGTTTTTTGACGCAATGACACAAAATTTTTTACTGTGTTACTATATTTTACTATGAAGTCGTAACAACAGTATTAATCCTGTTGCTGCAACATGGCTGTCTCCTGTTGCAGCTGCAGGAAAATCCTGTTGCTACAACAGGATTTTTTCCTGTTGCAGCAACAGTAAATTTTTTTCCGTGTAAAAGAATTTTTTGAATTTATTACGATTACCCCACAAACAGTTTCAATTACAACAGAAAAAAATTCCCTTAAAGTTTGAGCTCTTAATTTCAACGGGACCACGTGCCGCAAATTTTGTTTTTGTGATTTTTTAAGTTTATTATGTTTATTTATAAAAGAGATCTATTTTATTAATAATTTATTATAGTTAGAAAATTGTAAATAAATATTTATTTCGATATTATTATACACAAAGCTATCAACCTTTAGTTTATTATTCATTGCTTAAAACAAATAATAAACTTAAAGGTGACCAACTTATTTAAGCAAATATTTACAGAAATTTAATTTATTGATAATATTTATTAAATGTTAAACTAAGGCATAATATGATTAGTGGCATTGATATACCGATCTCAGATATCAATTGAATGCATTATGTATTTTTGAAAAAGACACAAAGTCAAATAACATAGAAAAAAAACATTTCTCGAAAAAATCACAAAAAAAATTTTGCGGTAACTCTTCCCGTTAGAATTAAGAGCTTAAACTTTAAGGGAATTTTTTCTGTTGTGCTTGAAACTATTTTGAGAGGTGATCGTAATAACTTCGAAAAATTCTTTTTTATCATTCATGCAATATAAGTGCTATCTTGGCGCACGCTCTTTTGTTCGCCAAATAGCTGTTTGCCCATTCAACTGTTTCCACGACATTTGTGTGCGTTAAACAATTATCTGCGTGCGACAAGTAAATTTGAGTGCGACAAGTAAACTTGTCGCACTCAAATTTACTTCTTGTCGCATGCAGATTATCGTTTAACCCACAAAAATTTCGCGACAACAGTTGAATCAGCAAAAAGCTACTTGGAGAATAAAACAGCGAGCACTAAGATAGTACTTATATTGCATTAATGATAAAAAAAACTGTGTTCAATTCGTGCGGTGTTGTCGATTACCCACTCGAGCGAATGAGCGCACTCACTTCGTTCGTGCGCTCAACTTCGCTCTCGTGGGCAATCGACGACTTACCGCACTAGTTGTACAATATACTATTAAGATACACTCTACTGCACATTAACACACTATTGTCTTATTTAGCGAGGTGCGCGTTAATTTTTTGAAAATATTCGTTTGTTCATAAGAAAAACTCGTCCAAAACTCCTGATTACTGTATTAGTGCAACAAAGATACGCCGGTAACCCACTTGGGTGCGAGAATGAAAAAAAGTAAGAACTTCCGATAAGGATGCAGAGTGGTTTGATATGTTATTTGAAAAAAATTTTAGATAGAAATAAAAAATTTTTTTTTTCTTTTTTTTCATCATGCTGTACTCCCAAAATTATAGTAACTGAAAATCTGTAATAATTCTGAGGAGCAGCTGCTAATATAAGGATAAAGTCTACAGAGTTTGAAATTTTTCGAACAATTACTTTAGCCGGAATAAAAAATTAATTGTTCAATGCCAAAAACCCCGTGTTATTCAAATGGGAAACTTACATCGCTGTGCGGCATGGGTTAAAATTGAAATAGAGACCTGAAACTTTGAGGATATTTTTTTTTATTTATTTCGAAACACGTAAGCCTCTGGGAGCATAAAAATTCGAAAATGTCCAAAATAAGGACCACCCTAATATACATATATAGTGTTAAAGATAGAAGTATGAAACTGAAAAAAATTTTTTTTCAAAATACGAATTCTTTATTTAAGAGCCAGAAAAGCGCACACTGTTAGAAGAATTTATTTGAGCCAAATAAATATTTGTTAATAGTTAATAAATGATTTATTAAATTAGATTTATTTGGGCCAAATAAGCCATTTCTTAATAGTTAATAAATGGCTTATTTGAATAGAAAGAAATGACACGTGATGTTAATTAAGTAAGGTTATGACAAATATTTTATAGGACTGTTTAATTTTATTTTTTTAAAGAAAATAATACACACAATTAATGTTAATTGAAGATAAAAATTATTATACAAAAGATATAAAAAAAATGAAATTTTATAATAAATTTTTACTAACAATCACACTCATTCCATTCAAAATTATAACCTGAACTTCATGTGTCATTTCTTTCTATTCAAATAAGCCATTTATTAACTATTAAGAAATGGCTTATTTGGCTCAAATAAATCTCATTTAATAAATCATTTATTAACTATTAATAAATCTTATTTGGCTCAAATAAATACTTCTAACAGTGCACGACAAAATTTTAGGGAATTGACGTGATTATAATCCAGGAGTACAAAATCTATGAAAAAAATTTCTTGGTATGCTTATGTTTTCTTATTGTAAGTATAAATAGGTTTTAGTTTTATGATAAATATTTTTTCAATTTATGATACTCCAATCTATGTTCAAAACGTTAAAAACGTTCAATTTACGTTTAAAACGTTAAGAGCGTTCAATTTACGTCTAATATTTCGACTCGGGATAACATCACAATTACTGGACAAAATTACTCAAAACTAATATGTTCTTCTTTATATAAGTCATTGGAAGTGACTGCTTAAAAATCGTCGTGTTCGCTCGTATTACGATATACTTACACGATATAGATACAACGTATCACGTAAATACTTATTTTTGAGCTAATTATTGAACATAATTGTAAATAAATATATAAAAAACGCTCATTTATTCATTATTTTGGATCCTAAATTCTTAAACTTTAACATAAACTGTAACCCTTTTGAGCTTGAACTCGACTAGAATTTTTTCCTGATTTGCCTGAAGTACCATAAGGACCTTATCAGGTTAATATAAGGTTTGCCTTATTAAGGCAAACCTGACAAGTTCCTGATCAGGACCTCATCAGGATATCTCTATTCAAAAAAAAAGTTATTTGCCATCAGGTCAACCTGACAAGTTCTTGATCAGGACCTCGTCAGGATATCCTTATTCAAAAAAAAGTTATTTGCCACCAAGTCAACCTGACAAGTTCCTGATCAGGACCTCATCAGGATATCCTTATTAAAAAAAAAGTTATCCCATTCCTTCAAATATTTCATTTACAGGCTAAAAATTTTAAAAAGTACAAAAGAATATTATATAAAAATCACGTCAATCATTGTAGCACAGATTTTTTATTTCTTCATCAGTTATTCTTTGACATCATAATGAATATTATTTACACTTTTACGATCACTTGTGTATGTCAGCCCAGTGGATAGCATCGAGGACTTTGAATCGAAAGGACGCAGGTTCGAGCCCAGCAGGTATCGGGATTTTTTCATCAATAAAAAATATGTTTACTTCCTCTAATTAATGCTCTCAATACAATAGATAACATTCTCGATCGAATTAAAATTCGCTTATTTTTTTTTTTCAATTTAATATTTTGTTAAAAATAATTACTAATAAGGTAATCCTGATAAGGATTTGATGAGGATATCCTGGTAAGGACCTGATAAGGCAATCCTGATAAGGACGTGATGAGAATATCCTGGTAAGGTCCTGATAAGGCAATCCCGATAAGGACCTCATGGGTCTTAAGCGTTACATCCATATCAGGATCCTCGCCAGGATACCCTGATCGGGACCTTATTTGAAATAAGGTTAACCCGATAAGGACCTCGTCAGGCCCTTATGAAAAATTCTAGTTGGGAAAAGCTCATAAAAAAGGGAAGCAAAGGTATTGTCGAGCTCGAAGAGCTCGAAAATGTATTTATACTAATGTTCTCGAGCTCTTAGAGCTCGAAAACAGCGGTAAGTTTAGGGGCAGGGGCTTTTTCGATACTGTGAAAATATTATACCTGATGACAAAAAAAAATTATTGTGCAAGATTAAGCTCTTAATATTGATATTAAGAGGTGTATCGTTACGACTTTTAGTTTTTTGACAGAAATTTCATTTTTTACCCAAAACTCGTAAGTCATCTATCTTAAAAAATTTGAGCAATGGATATTCTTAAAGGAAATTGAATTCCCTACAAAAAATCTCACTTAGTAAATTGACGTAAAACGAGCTGTTTCCCTGTAACCGTGCCTTAAACATTGATTTGTTTTTTTAATTGTTTGTTTCTATTTTGGATTTTTGTAACTATTAGAAATATTATAATTTTTTTTTGGTCAAGATACATATTCTCGAAGGAACCCTGGCAGGAAGGAACCATTGGGCAAGACTTGGACCAGACTTCGGCCAGTCGTCAGCCAATGCTACCAAGCTTTAGCTCGAGCCTGGGTTGAACCGTTGGGCGAGCCTTGGTTCAAGCCTTGGATGATGGCCATGTTCCCAGCCTCGGGAAACAAAAAAACCAGACTTGGGCCGAGCCTCGGGGAACAAAAAATCAAGGCTTGAGCCGAGTCTTGGGAAACAAGAAATCGAGGCTTGAGCCGAGCCTCGGGAAACAAAAAATCTAAGCTCGAGCCGAGCGTCGGGAAAAAAAGAACCAGGCTTGGGTCGAGCGTCAGGAAAAAAAGAACTAGGCTTGGGTCGAGCCTTGGGAAACAAAAAAGCGAGGCTTGAGCCGAGCCTCGGGAAAATAAAGAACCAGGCTTGGGTCGAGTCTTCAGAAACGTCAGATTCAGATCTGGGCCGAGCCTTAGAAAACCAAACAACGTGCTCGGATCAATCCTCAAAATACAATGGATGAAAACTAGATGTACAATATTTATGAAATGTACAAAAAAATTGTTATTGATTGTCTAATACTATTTTTTAAACGTGTAATTTTCCATTATGAATTTTATTTTTATATAGTAAAGTAATTATTAAAAAAATGTTATGTATCTTAGATAGAAACTTATAAAAATAGAAATCACTGAAGTAACGAAATTTTGAATCTGAAACATTTTTTTCTTGAACATTACCATTCACATTTTCATTATTTACCGTTTCATTTAAGGGCTCAACATGGAAACTACCCAACGAAAATGTTATTTCGTAACTAATTGAGTTGCCTAAAATAAAATACACCATCATAAACCATTTATTAATATTATATTATAGTATATATTAATATTAATAATTGATATAACTTACTGAAAGAAATTTCAAGCTCACTGTAATTATTGTGATTATTGTTATTGTTGTTAGATTTATTATAATTTTCAATTATTTTTTCACTCACATTACTGCTACTTGTTGTATCTCCCACTCAGAGTCAGATGTTACATTTTCCAAATATCTTTGTTTTTTAACTTTATAATAAGAATTAGAGTCAGAGGAACGTTGACGAGACATGGTGATAATTTAAAATATTTTTGCAGGTTATGTTTACCGTTTATCGAAGTAGACAGTACACGCTCTGGCGGATTATTCCCGAAGCTTGATGTAAAGTAATGAAACGAGTAGACCATGGCTCGGACCAGCTTTGGCCCCATGGTTACCCCCAAGGCTTGGGAGTAACAATATGAAACCATAGGGCCTAAGCTCGGACCAGGTCTGGCCCCATGGTTACCCCCAAGGCTTGAGAGTAATAAAATCAAACCATAGGGCCTAGGCTCGGACCTGGTCTGGCCCTATGGTTACCCCCAAGGCTTGGGAGTAATAAAATCAAACCATAGGGCCTAGGCACGGACTTGGTCTGGCCCCATGGTTACCCCCAAGGCTTGGGAGTAACAAAATCAAACCATAGGGCCTAGGCTCGGACCTATTCTGGCCCCATGGTAACTTCCCAAGGCTTGGTAAATTACAACTGGTCCAAGACTCGGCCAATTGGCAATTCCTTCCTGGGAAATTTAATGCTCTACAAGAAAGGTCTAACATTATTTGCGTAACCTAACCTCGGCCGTTGGATGGTAACCCTAACATGGGCCAAGACTGAATAACCTAGCCTTGGCCAAGCCTAGAGTCACCCTAACTTGGGCCAAGTTTGCGTAACCTAACCTCGGCCGTTGGATGGTAACCCTAACATGGGCCAAGACTGGGTAACCTAGCCTTGGCCGACCCAATGATTACCCGAGCTTAGGTCAAGACTAGGCTCCCCTGCCTTGATCATTCAATTGCAACCTACACTTGGGCCAGGACTGGATAACCTAGCCTTGGCCAAACCAATAATCACCCAAATTTAAGCCAAGACTAGGTTCCCCTGCCTTGGCCGTCCAATGGCAACCCAGATTTGGGCCAAGGTAGGATTATCCAAGTTCGGCTATACCTATAGTTTCCCATCCTTGGGCCAGAATTAGTTAACCCATATTTTTTATTAATTATTCAATTAACTCATTATTATGGTTTTTTAAATCAATAATTATTTATTTTTGAATTAAAATAAGTTTTAATTAATAAATATTATAATATTGCGATTAAAATTATTTACAACTAATAATTGAATTATTTTTTAGTTTGTTGTTATTTGCAATCAACAACCGTAATTTTATAATTTTAGTTATAAAAATTAATTTAAGTAAGAAATAACTCATGAATTTCTACAATAAATGTTATTTTTAATATTGGTGATAGAGCAAGACAATTCAACTGGGTTCTTGATAAATAATCAATTAAATTTAATAAATTTTATTTTTAAAAATTATGTAATTATAATAAAAATAATACGAAATTATTATTTTTTTTCTTAATCAAAAATATTTATTTAATTGCTCTTTATATTTCATAAAACCAAGTGGTTGTAGTAAAATGAATAAGTACAACATATAAAAGTTTCGGTTCAACATTAGTAGGTTCGTCCAGTAGCTACCCTTCAAACCTAGCGATCAGAAGGACGGCAGTTCGCGCCCAGAGCCCAGCAAAATTATCATCGAGTTTTTTCACGTCATTTACCTCACTTAAATAGTTTAAATGTTAATGATCACAAACTCTATTAGGATAATAATAATAAAATTTTTTTTAAATTAAATTTATTTGTTTTGTCGATGCATGGGCCAAGTCTGGCAAGCAAGCATGGGCCAGGTCTGGCAAACAAGCATGGCTCAGATCTGGCCACCACGCATGGACCAGCCTTGGCAATGATGCCTGGGCCATTGGTAACAACCAAGCCTGGCACCCTGTTATCATCCCAGACTTTTGCCAAAGCTGGGCCGAAGCGGGTTTACAAGCATGGGCCAGAGATCGACAGCATTGCGCCAAGCGTGGTCCATATCTGGCCCCGTCGTATTTTCCTGTATGGGTATGACCACCAAAACAGGTACTTGTCACTCTGTCAAATAACAGAGAAATATCCATACCAGAATTGTCATCAAGTATCGAATATAAAAACTCTGAAATACCTATCTAACCAGGGACAGCACAATAAGTTGGCCAACCATCTAGTGGCGAGCACTGAACTACTTCCGCTGCTACTTAGCACCGGTGACTTTCTCCTCTTCAATATACATCTTCTCCCAACAAATTTTTCTCTTAAGGCTTTTACATTAAAAATCAAAGACAAAAAAAAAAAATTGACAAAATGTAGATAACACCAATCGTCAGCATTTTTTCGGAAACGAATTTCTATTGTATCCTCCAAAGACCATTATTTTTTTTTTTTTTTTTTTTGTTAACTAAAGTTATAAACAAATGGATTTTTTCAAAGTCCGGATTGGATTAAAAAAATCGACAAAATGTTGATACCACCAATCGACAACATTGTTTCTGTAGATGCTTAACTACATAATGACATTAATAATTCCTTGAATAATTTTTCTCAAAAAAAAAAAAGATAAAAAATTCTCTCCAGTTAACAAAAAATAATGGTTTTCGAATCAAAACAAAATTTCGAAAGACAATATATACACAAAATCTGAATGACTATGTTCAATTGGTTGGTATTACTTGATATAAATATTAAATTATTACCATATCGCATAGTTGCGCTCACTATAAATTTTGAATTTAGTAGACTCAGCCCAAAGTAGTTAACTTAACTTAAAATAAAGTGTTAAGTTTACATGAATAACATAGTTCTGCTGACTAGTAATTTTTAATTTAAATTATCCAACTCAGAACAGTCATGTTCACTAGTATCATCGTAGTTTTTTCATAATAGTTTAATCGACTACTTTTTTGTAGTACTGTTTACTATTACACTTTAGTTACAGATACTACAAACCTATAGCTGAGATGTTTTTAGTGCTACGTTTTCGTAGTTCCGAAAACCTGTTTTTTCTCTCAGTGTAGAAAATTGTAAAAGACAGTTTACGACGCCTATTTAAGCATATGTTTCCCGACTAGAAAGTACTGTGGGATCGTCCAGAGTATACATGTGGACCTCATTGGGTTCCGATAAGGCATGCCCAATAGGGAAATCCATATGAGGACCCAATAAAAACCCAATTGGGAAATCCGAATCGAAAAGAAATTACATTATTGTACGTTTTATCCTATTGGGGATCACGACTAATTTAAGCATGTTTTGTATTTGAAAGTTAAAATAAAAACATTATTTTATATGTTATTGCTTCTGTAATTATTACCAGTTACTATATATATTATATATATACAAAAATTAGTATCACTGCATTATTAATTTTATTATTCTAGGTTTTGAAATTTCAACCACGATTTTAAATTTTAAGTCGTTGGCTTCTTAAATTCAAAGTCTCTAGGATATGAATTTTCAATCACGGTTTGGAATTTTAAATCTTTGAGTAATTAATTTTCAATCAAGGTTTTTAATTTAAAGTCTTTAGGTTTTGAATTTTCAATCAAGGTTGTAAATTTAAAGTCTTAAGGTATTGAATTCCCAAATCCTGACTTAAATTTAAGATAGTCGGTCTTGAATTTTGATAGTCAATTGTATGGGAAATTTAATGGCAAAAAGGTTTGGATAAAAAATTCCAATCTATTTCTCGTAAATTTACAATAGAAATTTCTAACAGTTTAAGCGCTAGAAAAATCGGGATACTGATGTATGTAACAAACCGTAAATATGACGTCATCAAGCATATAAAATAAAACGGGCTTACAACGAGTCGTCAAAACAAAACTAAACGCACGGTAGTGAGGAGATTGAAATTCCAAGAAAAATTTCCCTTACGTCCCGTAGACCAGTCTTATGACGGGTAGTTGACTATACTACAATGATTTCGAGCTACATTACTACGTTTTTATTCATCTTATTTAATAAGTAATATAATAATCATTTAGTATTATACCTAAAAACCAAATTTAACCCTTTCCCGAAAGTTCGTCTCGAAACGTATCGGTATGAGCTCTACAGGGGTAGCGCCAATCAAAATTCGTTGTAAGGCTGTGTGAGTAACGATTTAATCGTAGTAGTGCATGCATGCGCCTCCTTCTACTATTTTTTCTGCCCCTTCTCTACTAAGCAGAACAGCGCTCTCTCACTTTAAGACAAAGACGTACGATTCAAATTAAAAGTAGGGACTCAAGGTCAACCGAGAAAAGGTTAAAATAAAATATCATAATGAAAAATAATAATATGATTGTTTTATAATTTTTAAATAAATTTTTTTAGTTCTACACCAATTAGCTATGTCCTACTTTCAATTTAATTTATTGTAGTGAAGAAAAAATTCTATACATTTGTAACTTTTTCGAAATAAATTTTTTGTAATAATTTTTCAACTCGATTTTAGTAAAAATCAATTTATAAAAAATATTTCTGAATGTTAAAAGGACATAATGTACCTAAAGCACACCCAATGAAACATTCTACCACGTGTATCGATCGTCATGACATGCTCCCCACTACCATTCTAATAGCCGACGTTGGACTGGATTCAGCTCTGGATTGGCCTTTCTATCTTATTTTAGAGTCAGTGCAGTCAGTTGCACTCCAGCCGTTGTGAACGGTGTCAAATAGATCGCAGGTAAACTTGAATCCACATTGTAGCTATATATATTTAATTGTAAATTTGAAAACAAAATAGTTTTAACTACAAATAATATTTATGTATATATATCAATGTATATAACTGTATATACGTAATGTATAATTCAGTTTATATACTACACATAAAAGAAATTTATAAAGTAATCATTTATATCATTAGCTAATCATTTGTATTATAATTCTTTTTACCAGCTGACTCATTCATATTCAATGTGTTGTATTATTATAAATTAATGTAATAATCTAATCGATCATGACTTCAAAATTGATGAATATTATTATTTAATTTTTAATTTTTAATTTTTTTACTTAGAGTTGAGATAAATTTAAATTGTGATTTTTTTGTTTTAACTATTTATTAAATAATTGAAAAATTAAAATTTTCGATTTTACAGAAATAAATATACAAGTGAGTGCAAATATTTGAATTAAGGGTAGCAAAGATGGCGGATAGGATATATTATCCAAATGCTGAGCTTGCAAGAACAGCATATTGCAATAGTGTGGAACAGTATAAACAAATGCATGAAAAGTAAGTTTACAAAAACTATGTTTTTTGACTTTTAAAATACAAACAATTTTTAACTTTTTAAATGTAAAGAACAAATACTCAGTTAAATTACCGATGTAAAATAGTAAACAGCCTATTTAAAATGTCAATGTGTTTTATCTATACGGAGAAAAAAATTAAAGAAGTTTTACTAAATTTGAAAAAAAAATTACAATCTGAGAAAGTACGTAATCTCAAAATGTTAAAAAAAATCAAAACTTTTACATAACTCAAAGTAAAAATTACAGCATATTATTTAGAATAATAATATCTGTTCATCATAAAAATTACTCCATTCAAGATAAAATTTACTAAAGACGAATCGAAAACTATAATGTACCAATCATTTTTACTATTGTACTTAGTAAATATTATTTAACGCGCTTTGTGAAAGATGTATTCTGGCGCGTAATTTTTACAATCCAGATTGTAATTTTTACAATCCAGATAGTAATTTCGTCCCCACTCCTAAAATAATAATCATGCGCGTCGGGAGACGCGTATTCAGGTACTACACTACTTACTGACGAACAGGACTTACTCACACACACACACACACACACACGCACACACACACACATACACATACATAGGTTGAATGGGGAATCACTTTTACGAGACGCACATATACACAACACACACATACGTACACAAACGCAGAATAATTTATAATCAAAGCTTGAAAATAAAATTTTGCCCGACTTGGGATCGAACCCGGTCCTCACTGTTTTTTCATACCCTGACCAAGTACGTTGACAGCTCAGCCACAATGACGATTAAAAATTTTGAATTTATAGCAAGTACATGGGTAGGATACAACATCAATGACATCATATACCCTGAACTAAAAATTACAATCTCAAATAACAATTTTATCTCCCGGAGTAGCAATTTGTCTTACCGACATTCTAAAATGTCATACACTACTTACATAAAATTACATTGGAAATAACTATTTTTATAAGATTTTAAGTTTTCATTGTGAAACGCATTAGACTACACTGAGAAAAAAAAATACTATTGTCCAAACCAGAATTTCTTGGTTTAAGAAATCCGATCAAAATATTTATTATATCTTTATTAATTATCAATTTCTTGAGAAAAGAGCATCAAATTTATTTTTGTTATTATATGAATTTGATATTCTATTATGAGTAAACAAAAGAATATTACTTGAATTAAATAAAAATTATTTCCCTCAATTCTACGAATTCTTGAGACAAAATTATATATTCTTGAAAATTATCAAGAATGTATGTTCTTGTATCAAGTAAACGTTCTTGATAAAAGTATTTTTTTTTCTCAGTGTAACATTTATTATCGTGCCAGTTAAAATATTTAGTGTATCTAATAAATTTTATTATGAACAAAAAAATTTGTTTGGGATTGATAATAATTTTTTTAAAGTGTAGTTTAATATTCAGTATAACTGTAGCAAATTTTAATATTTTAACTTCACAATAATTTAAATAAAATGTTTTAATATTTATCAACTACGAAACAGAAATTCTCACTAATGTACTAATCTTTAATAAATCTAATAATCATTTCTACACAGATAAAACAGTTAACTTGGTTCAAGAAAAATATTGTCTTCCGAATTTTCTTTCTTGATTTAATAAAAGTAAAACACTTGATTCAAAAACTTTTTTTTGGTTCAAGACAGTAAATTCTCTTGCTCCAAAAAAAATTATTTTTGAAGCGAAATTAAAATTTTTTTGGTTTAAGAAAAAAAAATTCTTGGCTACAGAAAAGAAGTCATCTCTTGCCAAAAAATCAACGTTTTGAACGAAAAAAAGTTTAACTTCGGCCAAAAAACTTTTTCTTGTCCCAAGAAAAAAAATTTCTTACTCCAAAAAATCAAAGTTTTGAATGAAAAAAAGTTAACTTGAGCTAAGAAAAAATTTCTTGGCCCAAGGAAAAAATTTCCTTGCTCCAAAAAATAAACGTCTTGATTGAAAAAAAAAAAATCCTTTGGGCCAAGAAAAAATCTCTTGGCCCAAGAAAAAAATTCTCTTGCTCCGAAAAATAAATTGCTTAAGTGAAAATAAAAGTTGGTTGGGCCAAGAAAAAAAAATTTCTTGCTCCAAAAGTTTGCTTCTTTAATGAAGACTTAAATTTTTCTCAGTCAAAAATGTATTCTCTTTCCGAAAGGTTGACGTGTAGTTTTTTTTTATTTTTTGGTTTTATTTGAAACGTAAATTTTTGTGTTTTTTTTCCGAGCAAAATTATTCAAGACTTGAATTTCAAGTAACTTTAATATTAAATATTAAAGTCATGAATCATAATGTATTATAGGATATACTATAGTACAATTCAAAAGGGTACTTGTAGTTCTGTCAAATGACAGAAGAGTACCCGAACATAATCGTAATGAAATTTAGAACATAACACTTCTGAAATAAATGTCTTACCAGGGACACTACATGTCGTAGGCGCGATCTCGTGTCGAGCACCGAACTACTCCCGCTGCTGCTGTCTAGCACCGGAGACTTTCCCCTTCTCCATATCGATCTTTTCTCCCAAGAAATTTTTTCTCTTGGCTTAAGCAACTTTTGTTTTCTTGGTCGGAGAATACAAAAATACTTGCGTAAAAAGAATAGTACTTGTTCCGAGAAATTTTATTTTCTTTAACCAAAAAAATGCAATATTAATATTGCTACAAATGCAATTAATTACTACAAAAAAATAATTTATCTCGCTCCAAAAAAAATATCTCTTACTTTAAGAACTATAAACTCTTGAAACAAGTGAAAATTTTTTGATTTAAGCGTAAAAATATGTTGACGTGAGAAAAAAAATTTTGATTCAAGATAAAAATTTGAAGATAATTGTTTACTTGGGGCAAGTAAATTTTTATTTTCCGAATAGATCAAAAAAAATTTCTTGAATCAAGAATATTTTCCTTGATTCAAGTTAACTGTTTTTTCTGTGTACTTCTTGTAAAATTGAACTATTTTTATTTGAATAAGAAAATATTGATTTTTTCCAAGGGAAAATTTAACAAAGCTTTAATGTAATTCTTACAATTAACTTGAATTTTCTACAAATGATAGTAATTTTTTATGTGTAATTGTAATTTTTAAATTTAGATAAAATTTTTCAATATCTAATGATAATTAAAATGAATTTAATAATGATATTTTTGTTTACATAATTGTACTTTTTATTTAGCGGGACAAAATCATTTTTAGATTCAAATTAAGTAAAAATTACAGTTTTAAAATAAAAATTATCAAAGTTGTGAGAGATTTTTTAATTTTTTAAGTAATTATCTTTACGAAGGATTGTAATTATTATGATAAGTGAAAATGACGATCTAGATAGTAATAATTGAAATCAAAAATTAATTTTCTATAAATCATCGTAATTTTTTTTATGGATTGTAGTCTTTCATTTGAGATAGCAAATTTTTAGTCATGGTTGTAAATACTATTTAATTTTCAGCGGCATTTTTCTCCGTGTAATATATTTGTGTTGACAATTTCTACTCTACATCAAAAAATGATCGAATTGTTGAGTTACGACGACGCGCATATTATGAGATAATTGATAAGTAACGAAAATAGAATAACAAAATCGATCAGATACACTACATCCTGTTATCCATATTTTTAACTTCCTACCGTAAAAGTTGGAAATTTAAAAAAAAAAAAAAGGGAAGTTGTTGGTTTCGATCCGATTTTCGAAAATAGAGTTTTCATTAGATTTCGACATTTTAAAGTACTACGAAGCTATTCTGACTATTTCCTGATGGACGCCCGTGTGCACACGGGTGTGTGTGTGTAAAATTTTTTGTCCGACGATATATTTGAAACGAATGAACCGATTTAAATGTTCTTGACGACAATCGAAAGGCTCATTAAGACTTAGAACTGATAATGTTTGGAGTTGATCGGCCGAGTAATTTACAACTCATACAGAAAATATACATTTTTTTCATTTTTGTTGCAGAACTCGTAAATAACTCAACTAATTTGTTTCTAAGTTTCGTCAAATCTAAGTCTCATCAAGCTCATTCAATTGCCGTAAAGCCCGTGCAAATCGGTCAATTTCTTCTGAAAATATCGTCCGACAAAAATTACTTTCTTTCAGCGAAATGTACATATTTTTGGTCCAGCCGTTTTTGGGTAGATTTTTCCAAATTATAGCTATTGTATTTGTCCTCATGGTCGATTTTTCAAGGAATTTTGTCATAACCTATCATAATTGGTTGAGTGGGGTTCAAAAATACCATTCGTTTAAAAATTAATATATGTATATTAGGGTGATCCAAAAAATAACAAACTTTTTTTTTTTTCTTCCAAACAGGTTCAAAAGTTTCATTTAGATAAAAAAAGACGCCTGTGAAAATTAGAGCTCTTAATATTAACATTAAGAGGTTCCTCATCGCACTTTTCTATTTCCCATAAGAATAACATGGGAAAAATTTTTTTTACGTCTTCTGATTTTTATAAGTAGCTAACGATGCGTCATAGGAATAAATGGCAGGCATATTTTTGTAGGGAATTGAATGCTCTACAAAAAAAGATTCTTATCATTTTTTGAGGAATCTATTTGTTCAAAAGTTATTTGAGGTTGAAGTCGAATTCATATTAAATTTTGAGATTTTCTACTTTTCCGGTGAAACTATCAGACTTATTACAAAATATCGTCAGACCTTTTTTGTAGACAATTTTATTCCCTAAAAGTTATTTCTAATAAAGTTTTTTCGAATTCCGCATTGCTTTCTAGTTATTTTTATTTTAATGTCAAGCTCTTAAAATCGATCAGAAGACTATTTTTTTATGAGCATCACATTAAAATAAAAATAACTAGAAAACAATGCGGAATTCGAAAAAACTTTATTAGAAATAACTTTTAGGGATTAAAATTGTCTACAAAAAAGGTCTGACGATATTTTGTAATAAGTCTGATAGTTTCACCGGAAAAGTAGAAAATCTCAAAATTTAATATGAATTCGACTTCAACCTCAAATTACTTTTGAACAAATAGATTCCTCAAAAAATGATAAGAATCTTTTTTTGTAGAGCATTCAATTCCCTACAAAAATATGCCTGCCAATTATTCCTATGGCGCATCGTTAGCTACTTATAAAAATCAGAAGACGTAAAAAAAATTTTTCCCATGTTATTCTTATGGAAAATAGAAAAGTGCGATGAGGAACCTCTTAATGTTAATATTAAGAGCTCTAATTTTCACAGGCGTCTTTTTTTATCTAAATGAAACTTTTGAACCTGTTTGGAAGAAAAAAAAAAAAATTTGTTATTTTTTGGATCACCCTAATGTATATGGGAAGATCGATTACTTTTCGCCGAACAGTTGCGGAGGTGGGTCACCGATTTGGCTTCCGATTTTTTTACCGAAAATAGGTCAGAAAAAAAAAGATCCTAAAAATTTGACCTTGATACGCCCAAATCCGGCTGCTGAAGAATTTTTCGAAATTTGAAAAATTAATGGTATTAAATCACAACACCGAAAGCGGTGTTAAAAGTACACTGCCGCTGGAGTAAATCTTCTTTATCGGTGTTGAAAAAATTTTACTTTGTGAATATTTTAATTTACTCGATTTCTTCAGTTAACCCATACAAAGTTTGGAAATCGGCCCTAGATCGGGCCATTACTGAGCCAAGAATGTCGATTAATGGCTCAGCAATGGCAATTTTTATTGGCCGATAAACGGCTTATAGCTGGAATGATAACCTCGGCCCATTAATGGCACTCGACTATCGGCCGATTAATGGTAGCCAGCAATCATTCAAGCAAGCAAATAAAGTTAATTTAAACCGTCAGCACTCCCGTCAGCTTTTCGGTATACTTTACGCCCGTGATGAGAATTTTGCTCACGCTTAACGCCTAGGCACCAAACAAAATTTTTTCAAATTTTAAGCAAGAAAATATTTTTCATAAATTAATTACTCTATGTATTATAAGAATAACAAAAAATAAATAAATGATAATTGTAATTTATTGACGATTAATAAACGTTATTTACACTTTAATGAATTCAACCGAATAACTTTGCAGACTGCCGAAGGTATACGAGCAGTCACGAGAGTAACCGAACGTAGAATTTTTTTACTTACGCCTTTACGCCCGTGATGAGGAAAATGCTCACATTTTTTGAGGAGCATAAAAAACCTTTTTTTCTGTGTATACGAAAATCGGCCAAAAGTTACCTATTTAAAATATATTTTTTATACATATTTTATATATATTTATATTTTTTTTATGTATTTTTAATATATTTTTTTTATATGAAAAATATATTTTTTTTATATTTAGACATATATTTTTTTTATAAATTTTTTTCATGGTTGCAACCATTCGGTTCTATGAAATATAACGAGCAATTTAATTAATATTTTTGATTAAGAAAAAAAAAATAACTTCGTATTATTTTTATTATAATTACATAATTTTTCAAAATAAAACTTATTAAATTTAATTGATTATTTATCAAGAACCCAGTTGAATTATCTTGCTCTACCGCCATTATTAAAAATAACATTTATTATAACAATTTATGACTTAATTTTTAATTAAATTAATTTTTGTAATTAAAGTTATAAAATTGCGGTTGTTGATTGCAAATAATAACGAACTAAAAAATATATAAATTGTTAGTTGTAAATAACTTTAATCGGAAAATTGAAATATTTATTAATTAAAACTTAGTTTACTTTGAAAATAAATAATTATTAATTACAGAAAACTATAATAACAATAAAAAGTTGAATAATTAATAATTGATTGGTAGATTTTTCATTTAAAAACAATCATTCATGAAACACTGATTCACCAACGGTAGCCCAACGTTGCGAACCGATAATCAGCCAGTCGTAAGTAGCCATTCATTGGCCAGCCATCGGCAACGTTGTACGACTGGCGTTTCCTCTATAGAAAGTCACATTCTAATAAGAAACCAGTAATACCATAACATATACATTCCAAAATTTTATTAAAAACTCATTTCGATTTGACTACGCTATGTTGATAAAAAATTAAACGGCTGCTGGTAATTAAACAGGTTTGGGCCATTACTAATTGCCAATACCATACAGAGAACGGTGATTGGTCAATCTACTGCCGCAACCTGTCACCAAATTTCTGAGCAACTTGTAGCCAAGTTATCGGCATCAGTTACACGAGCTGAAAGTTGTCGACAAGTTTCTCGGAAAGTTGCCGTCAACTTATGGAAATGCCAACTTTTGCGGCCAACTTGGCGACAGGTTGCGGCAGTAGGTTGCCGACAAGTTGCGGCCAGCTTTGGCTATCAGGGTATAGGAGCAAGATTCGCTGGGCATCGGATGTTAACATCAGCGCGAGGCTGCCGACTGAGCATCGGCCGAGGATAGGATACGAGGATTATCCTATTGTAGCTGCCTAGATTAAAAATTTTGACTAAATTAAAAATTTTCATTTATTATTTGAACAACTTAAGTTCAGTTATTAAAAATTTATATTTAGTCATGATAATACTTAAGTATAATAATTAAATATTCTCATTTAGTATATAAAATATTCAAGTTTACTAATTAAACATTTATATTTAGTATTTAAACATAATCCGTATGGATGCTTCTTCGGATTCCTCTTAGAACATTCTCCCGTAGCGAGTAGTTGCCAGATTGCCATTTTCACTCCTTTGAGCGGAAGTTATTACTTCTATTCTAACTGTCCAACTAGGAAAATGTTGCAGCGCTCTTCTGCGCCTAGCGGTGACTCCTGGTACTAATTTTTTCTTTTGCACTCTGCGTCTGCACACTTTGTTATTTTCACTCGCCTTATTTTTTCTCTCTCTCTTTATTCATTTAAATTTATTTATTTTTATTTATTTCTTTTTTTTACACATTTTTTTTTGCGTTTATTTGTTTTTCTTTTAATAATTTTTTTTTTATATATGTAAATGTTGTGACTGGTCACACCATGAAAAAAAAATCGGTCTGTCAGTTGACCCTGCGGGCCAGCCCCAAAACTTCCCGCTGTTTTCGAGCTCGCTGAGCTCGAAAACATTATTGTGAATATATTTTCGAGCTCTTCGAGCTCGCAAATACTTTTGTATGCCATTGTTTTGTAAAAAACCATTTTTTAGCATTTCTTTCTTCCACGATATCTCGCGAACGAATTAACCGATTTTGATGGTTGAGGTGGCAATCGACGCGTTTTATCAAGTTCTAAAGCTGGTCGAATTTTGAAATTGATTTATTCAGCCGTTTTTGAGAAATTTCAAAAAAACCAAGGAAAAAATTTTTTTTGAATTCTTTCGTCAACGGTTTCTCTTGAACGAATAAACCGATTTTGATGGTTGAGGTGGCATTCGACGCGGCTTATAGAGTTTTAGAGCTGATTAGATTTTGGAATCAATCCATCGAGCAAATTGGAAGTTATCCAAATAAAACATTTTTAAAAAAATTTTATTTTTGAAATATCTCTGAACGCACCCTACCGATTAAGTTCAAATTTCTACGGCCTCAAGACATTAACAAGCCGCGTCGAATGACACCTCAACGATCAAAATCGGTTCATCCGTTCAAGAGTTATGAATATTTACATACATACATACGTACGTACGTACGTACGTACGTACGTACGTACGTACGTACACACATACATACACTCGGACATCATCGTGAAATTAGTCAGGATAGCTTCCTAGGACCTCGAAACGTCGACATCTGATGGAAATTCGATTTTCGTAAATCGGACCGAAACCAATAACTTCCCGAATTTTTGAAAATTTACAATTTTCTTAGCGGGAAGTTAAAAATTCCTTAAGTTGAGAAAAAAATACTCTCGAACTGAAAAAAAAATCACTTGGGCTGAGAAATTTTTTTACTTAGTTTAAAATTTTTTTTTTGTTTTGGTTCAAGAACTTTTTTTTTGACGTAATACAAAAAATGTCTTTAGCCAAGAATAAAGTTTCTTGACTTGAGAAAAAAATATTCTCAAACTGAAAAAAAAATCACTTGGGATGAGAAATTTTTTACTTAGTTTAAAATTTTTTTTATTTTAGTTCAAAAATTTTTTCATTTGACTCAATAGGAAAAATTTCTTTAGCCAAGAATAAAGTTTTTTGACTTGAGAAAAAAATATCCTCGAACTTGGAAAAAAATTGCTTGGTCCAAGAAAGATTTTTTTTGGCTTACGTAATTGCTTTTTTGAATATAAAAATATGTCAACTTAATTCAAGAAATAATTGCTTGTTACAAGTAACTCATGTATTTAGTAACCCAGAGAGGAAAGTACGACGGGCCCAGGCTTGGCGCAGGCTTGGCCCAAGTATGTAAAACCTCGGCCAAAGCTTGTAAGCCAGCCTTGGCCCAGCCTTGGTAGGACTCTGGAATGATAACATTGGGCTAGACCTGGTTGCTAGACCTGGCCCTGACTTTTTTGCCAGACCTTGCCCATGCCTCGAGAAAACGAATAAATTTAATTAAAAAAAAATTTTATTATTATTAACTTCGTAGAATTTATGATCATTAACGTTTAAACTATCTAAAGGAGGTTAATGATGTGAAAAAAACTCGGTGAAAATTCTGCTTGGCTCCGGGTGCGAACTGCCATCCTTCTGATTGCTGGGCCCGAACAATAGCTACTGGACGAACCTACTAACGATGAACTGAATTATTTATATGATCTACTTATTAAACCATAGGTATAGCCAAACTTGGGTAATTCTACCTTGGCCCAAGTCTGGGTTGCCATTGGACGGCCAAGGCAGGGGCACCCAGTCTTGGCCCAAGCCTGGCTTGCCATTGAATAGCCAAGACAGGGGAACCCAGCCTTGGCCCAATCCTGGGTAATCATTGTAACGGCCAAGGCTAGATTACCCAGTCTTGGCCCAAGCCTGGGTTGCCATTGAATGGCCAAGACTAGGTTACCCAGTCTTGGCCCAAGCCCGGGTAATCATTGTAACGGCCAGGACTGAGTACCCAATCTTGAGCCAAGCATGGGCCAATATAGATGTGCCAAAGCTAGGTTCCCCAGTGCTGGGTCAAGTAGGGCCCTGTCGTTCAACTCTGGTGGCTCCTGCATGGGAGTGTATCTCATTTTATTATAGTCCCCAAAAAGAGGTTATAATAAGCCTGTTATATCACACTTTTTGAATAGATATATTGCCCTTTCACTACACTCAGAAAATTAAGTAATTGTATTTATTATGCTAAATTTTTAATTCCAATTATTTAGAATGATTGGGACGTTTTTCAATGCAAAAATAGTTATAGTGTTATAATTTATTTTAATAGAATTAATAATTATTGAGTGATAACTTCTGCAATAAATTTCGTAACAGTTACTATCAGGATGTTAACAGTTACCATCAGGATGATAACAGTTACTATCAGGATGGTAATATTTACTATCAGGATAATAATATTTACTTCTGCTATAAATTTCGTAACAGTTACTATCAGAATGGTAACAATTATAATTTCTGATGGTTATTGTTACCATCTGGATTATAAATATAACTATTTAGAATAATAATAACCCTGATTAAAAATATTGATTGAAAACAATTGAGAAGCGGTCGCTCCATGCAAACTGTATATCTATATATACAAACAAAAAAATTGAAATCAATTGAAATTATTGAAAAGAATTCAAATTTCATCACTTTTAATTCTTTTCAATCAATATTTTTAAACAGGGAATAATTAACTCTAGTTAACATACAGGATTGTAACAATTATTATAAATATGGTGAATATGACAATCTAGATGATTTATACAATCATTTAGATAATATTCACTACTATCAGATTGACGGTAGAAATTTTACCATAACTAGATAGTAGATTCTATTATTTAATTTTCTGAGAGTAATTATTATTCACCTGCCTATCTTTTTTTATAGATCTATTAAGCATCCAGAAGAATTTTGGGGTGAAATAGCAAAACAATTT
Organism: Microplitis mediator; assembly: GCF_029852145.1. Classification (NCBI taxonomy): domain Eukaryota; kingdom Metazoa; phylum Arthropoda; class Insecta; order Hymenoptera; family Braconidae; genus Microplitis; species Microplitis mediator. The sequence continues at coordinate 11,221,793 of NC_079969.1, read as the reverse complement.
TACTGGGAAACAACTTCATCAAATGACAAATTTTTTTCTTACAATTTTAACCGTAACGACGGGGATATTTTTATAAAATGGATGGAAGGTGCATCAACGAATATTAGTTTCAATCTTCTAGATAAAAACGTTAAATGTGGAAATGGTGATAAAATCGCATTTTATTGGTATGTATTTGTAAGCTTTTCATTAGTTATGAATCAATCTTATCAAAAACTTCATAATTATATTTAAAACATTGTGATATATTTCAATCAAACAAAAAAAATAAAATAAACGGATTATGTAAAAAATTACCATTTTTAAATATGACATTGAGGAAAAAAGTATTTTTTTATTTTTATGTCATGTTGACACTTTCGTTATCGATGAAACGAATATTTACATACCACAATTTAATTTATACATACGTTAGAACGCTCAATAGAATCGATAACACTGTAATAAAGAACAACGAAGTTTATGTTAAGATATTAAAAAATTGGCTTGTATTCGCAAGTCACTCATTCATTCTGTACGTAACTAAAACGTGAATTTGAGTAAGATTCATGTCGTTTACTATTGAAGAACGACCTTTCAAAATTTTTATTTCGTAAAATTACAACATATATTAATAAACGCTATTGTAGATGTATAAATGAAATATAAAAACGAAAAATAAACAAAAAAAAATTTAATCTCATACTTAGTTGACCTTTAGAAAAAAAAAATGAAACAAGTAATTGAGATAATTTAAAAAACATGAAGAATGATAAGCATCGAAAAACCATCTAAGATTCTGAAAACATATTATTGGTTGAAAATAACGCATGTTTCATTCTGACTTTACTATTGGCTGTTACTAGAGTGGTACGAGATGCATCTGCAGATATACCTGCTGACCCTAAAATACCAAATGCATTCCTTACTTTTCTTTATTTTATGATTTGACAATCAATTCTTGAGTTTATGAAAAACTTTTCTTTTAAAATATGTAAAACTTCATTATCAAAAAATAAGTTACATATATTTTATAAAGTCTAATTTTAGTGAATCCATTACGTCGCATAAAACAAATATCGGAAAATTTCCAATTTAAATACATACAATAGAATAATGTAAGTTATTCAGTTTCTTGAGTTTATAGAACTACTCATTTTGCCGTAATGAATATGACGTTATTTTAATCAAATAAAATTCATCTCTTACGAGACTGAATAATAAAGCGTGTGATTATTCATGCGTTTATATTTTTACTTGCATAAAAAAAATACAGAAAAATATTTATGTAACGGATAAAATATATTTGATCTAATAACACCCTAAATCAATAAACTAGGTTGATTTTACTAATTAATTTGAATAGTCTTATCAAAAGATTAATTCATTACAAAAAAAAAATTTAATTTGAAATATCTTTACAACAAAATTTAAACAAGTTATAAATTTCAAATTTTTTTAAGACTATGTTTATCCATATCTTTTTTTTATGTTTATATACTTCAAGTAAAGTCATTAAATTATTAAAAAAAATAATAATCTTAGCGATTTTCAATAAAAATTATTACGAAAATATTTTTGTGCTCGATTGTGTATTCACAGTAACACATAAATAATTTTGTTTATCAATGCACGGGGAACTTGACTTTTGACACAAATAGCTCTTATACAAACTTGTATAATAATACACAATGTAATACGACCTGTTCCTGATTTCATTTCCATTTTATAATCAGAAATAACTATTTTATAAAATGCAAATTTCGTGATATTTTAAATTACAATAAATACTAAAAAACATTATGAATCATTTTATTGTCACATATCCAAATGAAAGATAATAATTCTTTTTAAAATATTAAGACGATAATTAATGTAAACAGAAACATTAAATTTTCGAAAATATCACTGTCTGATACACTTTTTTAATTTCCCGCTAAGAAAATCGATGATTTTCGAAAAATTCGGGAAGTTATTGTTTTTACCCCGATTTTCGAAAATCGAAATTTTATCAGATGTCGACGTTTTGAGGTCCTAGAAATCTATTCAGACTATTTTCAGAATGATGCCCGAGTGTCTGTATGTATGTATGTATGTGTGTGTGTATGTGTGTGTGTATGTGTGTGTGTGTGTGTGTGTGTGTGTGTGTGTGTGTGTGTGTGTGTGTGTGTGTGTGTGTGTGTGTGTGTGTGTGTGTGTGTGTGTGTGTGTGTGTGTGTGTGTGTGTGTATGTATGTATGTATGTATGTAAACTCTTTGTAACTTTTTAACTAATGAACCGATTTGGATGGTTAAGACAGCAATCGAAAGAGCATGTCGGCCATCAACTTTCCTGAAAATTTCAGATCATTTGATCAAGTAGACTCGAAAATATTGGCGATGACGACGAAAATACTTTTTTTTTTAGTTTTTTATTGATTTTTTCAGAAACGACTCAAACGATCGACTCCAAAATCTACTCAGCTCTAGAACTCAATAAAATGCGTCGATTGCCACTTTAGCCATCTCAATCGGTCAATTTGTTCGAGAGATATCGCGGGAGAAAGAAATGGTAAAATACAGTTATTCGCGAATATCTTTGAAATAACTTAACCAAAAAACTCCAAAATCTGATCAACTCTAGAACGCAATAAAGCCCGTTGATTGCCGCCTCAACCATCAAAATCGGTTAATTTGTTCGCGAGATATCGTGGAAGAAAGAAATGCTAAAAAACGGTTTTTTATCGAAAACCATGGCACACAAAAGTATTTTCGAGCTCGAAGAGCTCGAAAATGTATTCACGACGATGTTTTGAGCTCCTTGAGCTCGAAAACAGCGGGAAATTTTAGGGCTGGCCCGCAGCTAGGGTCAACCGATAGACAGATTTTTTCTGAAAAATTGAATGCATTTTCTTGTAAAGAAAATATTCAAATTAGCACATATATTATAAAGTTACAAAAATAAATATTAAACATGGATATTTTATCAATAGTGTCGAATGAAACGGCTATATAAATGATTGATATAAATAATAGTCGACTATAGCCGAGGAAAAAAAATTATTTATAATTATATATCCCTGTGGAAAAGGTCTTATAAAATCTCATAAAAAAAATTGGCTATGAGAAAACGATCAGTATTTGTCCACGAAAAATCTCAAAAATTCTTATACAATTATTTTCTCATAGATGGTGCATCAAAAAAAATTTTTTCTTAAAATTCTCATAGAAATCATCAGAATCTATAAGAAACAGAAGCTGAATTATTGTGATTATAAGTATTTATAAGTTTTCGAAAAATATAAAGTTTACAATTGAGTAGATTTTGGAAATGAATAAGATTGTATGAGACGATTTCTGAAGTAATCATACAAGATTTGATACTGATTAATCAATGTGATTACAGTAATTTTCCATATAGTAACGAAAAAATTTATGAGATTGATTAAGGTTTATATGCTAAATTATTAAATTTTTTAGCATGAATTCAAAAAGTTTTTATTATATATATACTCAAGAATATTTGTATGAGTATTTATGCTGAAAATCCTTAGCAATCTATTCACGAGAAATCAATGAAATTGAGTCAGTATATTTATTCATCAAAAATTACTCAAGTAAACATTAATATTAAATATTAAAGTCATGATGTATTATGGGATATACTATAGTACAATCCAAACAGGTACTTGTTGGTCTGTCAAATGACCGAGGAGTACTCGAATAAAATCGTATTGAAATTTGGAATATAACACTTCTGAAATAAATGTCTTACCAGGGACACTACAAATCGTAGGCGCGATCTCGTGGCGAGCACCGAACTACTCCCGCTGCTGCTGCTTAGCACCGGTGACTTTCCCCTTCTCCATATCGATCTTTTCTCCCGAGAAATTTTTTTCTCTTGGCTTAAGCAACTTTTGTTATTTTGGTCAGAGAATACAAAAATACTTGCGTGAAAAGAATAGTACTTGTTCCGAGAAATTTTATTCTGTTTAACCAAAAAAATGCAATATTGCTACAAAAAAATAATGTATCTTGCACCAAAAAAAAAGAAAATGGGGCAAGATACATTACTGGGTTTGTAAAAAATAACATAAAAACTTATATTTTCACTCACCTCCGAACAGTTTAAATATTCAAAGTACAAGAAAAAGTGATAATATTAGTATTTTTGGTGTTAATTTTTGTAAAAAAAAAATGAAGTTAAGCAATTATTTTTAAATGAATCTGATAAAATTAATATTTTATGTGAATGGAAATTATTTATAAAATCTCATAAGTACTCCATAATATTTTATAAGTAATAGCCTTCTAAATAAAACTTACAAAAACTCATAAATCACATAGCTTTTAAATTAAAATTAAATCTTTCAAGTTTTTACAAGTTAATTCGATTATAGATTTTCTTACTAATTCTCATAAAATTTTTATGAGAAAAAGGTCTGCATTTGTCCATGTGATTCCTGATTCAGTCTCATAAAATTTCGAAGAAATACATGTTAAATATTTTCTCATAAAATATGACAGATATTTTATCATATTCAATAAGATATTATCTCCTAGGATAACTCTTACTAAAACTTATAAATTCTGAAAATTTCGTATAAAAAAATAATCTTATTGAGATTTTGTAAGTATTATAACATCAGAATTCGCCTGATCAATTCTTATTGAAAATACATTAGAATAAACTGTAACAATCTTATAGAAGTGAAAGTACTTATTCAATCTCATAATCGTTGGCGGAATTCGAGTCACAAAATCTCATAAATTAAAAAATCTTACTCATTCTTTTAAAAATCTAGTACGGAAATCATGATAGGAAAACATCAAACGCTTTGACTCATAGATTCTCATAAAAATTCATATGAGAATTTTTTTAAATCTCATAGATATTTTCGAAGCTCATAGATTCTCATAAAAAACATTCAATGTCTTATCAGAATTTATGAGAGCTTTTCCACAGGGATGGAGAATGGCCCTATATAATTATATATAATTTGTATCGTTCAATTTTTAACACAAGTATTCATCGATTTTTCCAATACACTAATTCCCTGGTGAGTGATAAAATTCTAAACTGTAAAAAAAATTTTTCCTATGTTATTTAAATCGGAAACCGAAAGATGCGACGGGCTACCTCTAAGGACGTTCCCACCGAGCAGTCGTACAGAAGCCGGGTTGGCTCACTGCTGACTGGTAGACTAGTGGCACTGCACACGACCACTTCCAACATGTGCACGCGTGCATGGTGGAAGTGGCTGTGTACACATGTTCACAAGTCCCGTGTGCGAGATAAATGCAGATTCCTTCTTTATCCTCGAAAGGTAATCGAGCTATGTATATTTCTTGTCTCGGTCTTTTAACTAAGTCGTGCTCAACTTTAAAGACGATTCTCCCTATGTTAAGTACTATTAAGGGGGGGGGGGGTTTAAAGGCAAAAAAAGCATATTTTTGTGATTTTTTCCCGGCGAGATGAGTAATATAATTTAATTAAACTTAATCACATATTATTGTACAACTTTTAAAGAATATCAGAAACAATTTTCAACGAAAAATATTGATTAATAAGCCGGTAACGTTGAATCTCCGGAGGCGCCTCGAAAAAAAGTCGTTTTGCGGTGAACATCATAACTCGTTACCAGATCATCGGAAAAAAAAAAATTGATATGCATTTTAATGTTGATGTATTTCTCGAGGTAACCACGATGAGTTTTTTTTTATTTTTTTCGATTTTTTGCAGCACTTGGAAGTGAAAAACGCGATTTTAGCTCAAAAAATCGCGGTTAATTTGTTATTAAAAAATAGAAAAAAATGAAAAACAAAAAAAAACTCTTTGTGGTTACCTGTTGATTTATGTGAAGAAATAATGTTCAAATTTTCAAAAGGATCGGTTCAGTACATTTTGAGTTATGATGTTCACGGACTTTAAAAATAACGTTGTCGGGAAAATCCATTTAAAGTTTTTTATTCGTGAAAATTTGAAATGAACTATCGATAAAAGAATATGAATTTTTATACTTATATTGAGTCATCAGTTTTTATCCTTTGAAAGACACACAGCCGGAGAAAGGGATTCGGAAGAACAAAGAAAATTGCAGCTGATTTCTACTAGGGGTATGTAGTGGCAGGTCGGGCAGGTATAAAAATCAGGTATAACGGCCGGTCATTCGAAACGCTGTAACTCCGTTAGTTTTACTCGGATTGATTTAAAATTTGTACACAATATTCTCGACATATTGTTCATTCAGAAAAAAAATTAAAAAAAACTAATTTTAAAGCCCTACCCCCCCCCCCTTAATATAATGAAAACTAGTTGAGGTACAGTGCACTTTTTCGCTTGTTCTCACATGCGCAGAAGTCCAAAAATATTCTCATTGCGTTGATTCTCCGATCTGGCAACGTGGTTTTCTTTCCTCTGTTTATTCTTATGTGAAGACGCTTGTCGTAGAATTTAAGGGCATTCTTAGACAGTACCCCCCACTTTTTAGAAATATGCAATGACTTTCAACTGTCATAACCGTATTAAAATTTTATTAATTAATTAAAAAAAAAATTAAAACCTTAATTGAAAAAAAGACAACGTAGTCGTAATTTCGTTAAGATATAGAATTTAAAAAAAATTACTTACAATTGATATCAGTTGGGAGTTAAACGAAATTTGTTGAATAAATTTTAACCAACAAAATTTAAAAATTCGAATTATAAAATTGACATGATAATTTTACTGAAATTTATTTAACGAATTTTGTTTAACTCCTAATTGATATCAAGTGGAAACAATTTTTTTTTAAGTCTATATGTCGGCAAAATTTTCAATTAATGCTTTAATTTTTTTTTCTAATTAATTAATAAAAATTTGATACGCTAATGACAGGTGAAAGTCATTGAAGATTTTTAAAAAGTGGGGGGTACTGTTTGAGAATGACCTTAAATGTTTTGAAAAATTTTTAGAGGTTACTTTTATATTGGTGATTGTAAGTAAATATTTATTTAAAAAAGCTTAGTGCTAAAATAACCAAAGCCTTAGCAAGTATGTCTGAGGCTAAAAGCAAAAAAATCAAGAAGAAATTCATGAAACAGCTCAACATAAAATTCCAAATTTCAAACTTCCCGCCAAGTGTAACGTTGCTAAGTCGCTATCTCTCATGATTCAAGCAACGACAGAAAATTCGCAAACTGTTAAGAGTAGCTAACTTTTAGAATTTTTTACAACAAAATAAATACCGCTTATTTTTCTTATTTTTACAGGAACATATTCTTTATATCTTCAATTAATGATTTTCAGTTTTTTAAAACAATCGTAAGAAAATTTCTATTTTTATTCAAGAAAACGTGTGCTACAACATTGATCGGGGTAGGGTTCACATGTTAAATATGCAAATTTAATTAGTCAATAATTACAAATTTAGTACCGCAAGGGCTATTTTGTAAAATTTCTACGCTTAAAATATACTTCAAAGTATGTGTATTCAAAGTTTCAGGAAGATTGTAAGAAAAGTGATTTCGGTGGGAACGTCCTTAATCAATTTCTGGTGGTGCCAAAAAAAAAAATGTTGTTTTTCGGCACACCCTAATTTTTATATTATAAAATAATTTTAACTTTTAGCATTGATCAAAAATACATTTTACAATTATCTGATGTTTTTGTAAATTATAACTACATAGAAAAAACAGTTAACTCGAATCCAGAAAAATCTGGAAAATCAAAATTATCTTGCACCAAGTAAATAATTATCTTGATATTTTTATTTTATGTCAAAATTTTTTTTTTTCAAATCGACATATTTTTATGCTTAAATTGAAAAATTTTTAATTGCTTAAAGTGTTTTTATTTCTTAGTATGAGAGATATTTTTTTGAAGAAAGTTTTTCGTTAAAAGTGAAAATGAATTGTATTTTTTTAATCGAACAATTGAAAGCAGAACATAGTAAAATGACAAGTTATTTAAAAATTCAAGCTTTAGTAAAACACATGTACCTATTATAGAATCTGGAGATTGCTTGTTAATTATATATAACCGTATATAATTACGTGAGATTATATATAATCATTTGTGATTTTTTTATGGCATTATATATAATTATATATAATTCTGTATGGTTACATATAATTCTGTATAATTATATAGAATTATATGTATTTTTTTTCCCCGGGTAGCTCATTTTAAAATTTTGTCATTCATTAAACATTTTATAATTATTCATAATAATTTTGAATGAAATCCCACAGAAAAAAAAAATTGTTTCGTTTATTATAATATTTAACGGCTTTTCAACGTTAATATTTTTTAATATTCTATAAAGTTACTAACAACAAAATTGATTCAATTCTAACAATATTTATTACATATTTGGTAATTTTGTTTTCTATGCTAGGACAAGATATTATTGAAAATTAATGAAAATTTTCTTTTCATATCTTTTTCATAATATAAAAATAGAATGTTTTTTTTTTAACCAAATTTCAGGGAAGGTAACGATATTGAAGATTATTCACGATTGACTTACCGAAAATTGCTTGAAGAAACTTGTAAATTTGCCAACGTCCTCAAATCTAAAGGTGTTCAAAAAGGTGATCGAGTAGCAATTTATATGCCAATGATTTTAGAATTGCCAATTGCAATGCTTGCCTGTACTAGAATTGGCGCCGTCCATAGTGTTATTGTAAGTTCTAAAGTTTATATTAAAATAAAAACAATGAAGAATTCTATGTCATGAAATATATATAATAACAAATATTATTATTTTTATTTTAGTTTGCTGGTTACTCATCAGATTCGTTAGCTGAAAGAGTGTTGGATTCTAAAGCCAAGGTTCTATTAACGGCAGATGGTGTTTGGCGTGGTCCAAAATTTTTGAACCTAAAATCAATTTGTGATCAAGCAATGGCTAAAGTTAAATCTCATGATCATAAGGTGGAATCTTGTATTGTTGTATCACATCTACGGCGTGTGACCAGTCCTCCAGGAAGCACATCAGACGGGGGTGAGAATGCAACTTTTCGCTTTCGAAACGAGTTTCGATTTACGGTACGTAAATCGATTGTCAACCGTTTCCCATAATATTTTTATTAAAATTCGATAACTCATTAATTCTAGAGAAAACAAAAAATATTAACAACGGGACCACTAATGGAAGGAGCAATGAAATGAATCTTTCGTGGGATGACGACCGCGATTGTTGGTGGCACGAAGAAATGGAAGATGCTGAAGCAAGTTGTTATCCAGTTTGGGTTGCAGCTGAAGATCCTCTTTTCATTCTTTACACTAGGTATACAAAGATACATCTTTAAATAGTAATTATAAAATATATTAGTTCATTATAATTAATAATAATTATTGCAATATAAAATTAATTTGTTAAGTGGTTCAACTGGGAAACCAAAAGGCGTTCTTCACACTACCGCTGGTTACTTAATTTACGCTGCCACAACATTTAAATACGTCTTTGATTATAAACCAAATGATATTTATTGGTGTACGGCAGATATTGGTTGGATTACGGGTCATACATATGTAGTGTACGGCCCATTAGCTAATGCTGCAACTTCAGTGTTGGTAAATAATTTATTTATAATTTAACAAATATTTTAGTTTTAAATTATTTTGTTACAGTTTGAAGGGACACCATTTTATCCACAAAACGATAGATACTGGTCGGTGATTGAAAAATATAAAGTTTCACAATTTTACACAGCACCGACAGCCATCAGAAGTTTAATGAAATTTGGAGATGATTTAATAAAAAAATATAATCTTAGGTCCCTTAAGGTATAGTTATAATACTTAAACAATTTTAATCTATTTTTCAAATTTGAGAAAAATTTACAATCAAAATTCAAAATCATTTCTTTAGGTTCTTGGGTCAGTTGGAGAACCAATTAATTCTGAGGCTTGGTTGTGGTTTTATAATTTAATTGGTCAGGGTAAATGTAGTATTGCAGATACATTTTGGCAAACAGAAACTGGAGGACATGTCATAACACCACTTCCGGGAGCTACGCCAATGAAACCTGGATCAGCAGTTCGTATAACTTTGATATTAAAAAAATATATTTTTATTATAAATTTATTTATCATTACTTATATTTTACAGACATTCCCATTTTTTGGTGTACTCCCAGAACTTTTAGATGAAGATGGTAAAATAATTGAAGGTGAAGGTGAGGGATATTTAGTCTTCCGACAGCCTTGGCCAGGTATGATGAGATCACTTTATGGAAATCACGAACGCTTCGAAACTGCATATTTTGATAAATTTAATGGCTTCTACTGTACAGGAGATGGTAAATACATCTGCAAAATAATCTAAATTCAATTTTAATATGTTTTCTTTGATTTTTTTTTTTTTTTTTCGTCTTTCTGATGATTTTCTGAATGACTTATTAATGACAATGGGTTCTTGAACATCTCTCCAGCATACTTAGCTCCTTGACCGAGTTCTTCTTCAATCCTCAGAATTTGATTATATTTTGAAATCCTCTCTCCTCTACAAATCGCACCAGCTTTAAATTGTCCTGCTGATAATCCAACGACAAAATCCGCTACAAAACAATCTTCAGTTTCACCATAACCTGCACTTACAATTGTTGACCAACCACTTGATCGTGCCATTTTAAAACAATCAATAGCTTCCGTAACTGTTCCAGCTTGAGGCAATCTTATTGTTAAACAATTTCCTGCTCCTCGCTCCGTGGCTTCTTCAATCCTTTCCGAATTCATTGCGGTCAAATCGTCCGCTACAATTTGAATCGACTGGTCTGATAACATAAGCCAACCATCCCAATCGTCTTGATCAAATGGGTCCTTAATTGATACCAACTGTGGAAAATCTGTTAAAATTTCGAGATATCGATCTTTTAATGCTTGAGCCTCTATATAATCATCAGGATCTGTATCTTCTGTCTTGAACTGAAGATCATATTGTCCTTTGATAAATGCAATAAGGATAGTATCTCATTATAAGTTCTTTGAATATTATAATTTAGTTATATACAACAAAATTAAGGAAAAAAAATACCATCTTTGCAAAAAGAGCTCGCTGACATATCTATGGCAATTTTTACTTTTCCTTCATAACCAGCAGCTTTAATAGCTTCTACAATCATACTTAAAGCTTCTGAATCTTCTTCAATTTGCGGAGAAAAACCTCCCTCGTTGCCAACAGTTAAAGGAACTTTTAATTCTTCAGATTCAGCAATCATTTTTTCAAGTATTTTAAATACTTCTATACCCATTTTTATAGCTTCTTTAAAAGATTCAGCACCTGATAATAATTAAAAAGTTTTATAGCTTTAACACATAAACTTTATATTCATTTTTTTTTTTTTTATTACAAAGTAATCAAACCTGTTGGCATAATCATAAAATCTTGACAAATCAAAGAATTTCCTGCTAACTTTCCACCATTGATAATATTAAACATAGGGACTGGAATGATTGGTTGAGTATCTGCTAATCGACTTATATACCTATATAAAGGAATACGCCCTTTAATGGCACCTGCTTTACAACAAGCCATTGACACTCCTAGAATAGCGTTTGCCCCGAGCTTCGATTTATTTTTTGAACCATCTAGCTTTATCATAAGTAAATCAATTTCTCGCTGTTGACAAACTTCAAATCGACTTTTTATTAGCTCTGGAGCTATTATATTATTAATATTTTCGACTGCATTCAAAACTGAACGTCCATTAAAAATTATTGCATTATTATCACGAAGATCTAAAGCTTCGTTTAAATTTGATGAAGGGGTACATGGTACTGAAGATCTAAAGAGCCCAATATCCGTTATTAAGTCGACTTCTAAAGTAGGCTCACCTCGTGAATCAAAAATTTGTCGCGCTTTAACTTTTTCGATAGGCATTTTATTAAATTAAAATTTTTAATATGGCAATAAAAACAAGAATTTTTAAAAAAATTTTCACTTTAAAGACTATATAAATTACGAACTTACTTCATTCTGAAGTTATGCAATTACTAATATCTTAATATTTTATTACAATCAATCTTTGTATAGTTGGATTAGTAAGACTTTGCGTTTCGGATATTATCAGTTTTTACCCTAACCATCTGAATTTAATATCTAACACATTGCACCTTGATGATGGGGGTAAATACCAAAGCGCCAAATTTCGCTAATCCAACTATAATTATTCATTGTTTTTTTTTTTTAATTTCGAAAAAAGTAAAAGCTTTCAATTTGCGAAAAATTTTTTAGGAGCAAGACGTGATGCTGATGGTTATTTTTGGGTTACCGGTCGAATTGATGACATGCTCAACGTTTCTGGACATCTTATGTCAACGGCTGAAGTAGAAAGTGTTTTAGCAGAACACACAGCAGTTGCTGAAGCGGCAGTTGTCAGTAAGCCTCATCCAATAAAAGGGCAATGTCTTTACTGTTTTATTACAACTAATGAGGGAAAAAACTTTGACAAACAATTGCAAGATGAACTTAAAAAAAAAAGTAAGACTAACAAGAAACAGAATTATTAATTAATAATTTTATATTAATCATAATTATTTGAATTTACAGTAAGAGAACGGATTGGACCATTTGCACAACCAGATGTAGTTCAACATGCTCCAGGCCTGCCTAAAACACGCTCAGGAAAAATAATGCGAAGAATACTTAGAAAAATTGCAATTGGTGATCGTAATGTAGGAGATACTTCAACTTTAGCTGACGAGAGCGTTGTTGACTTACTTTTTCAATTGAGGCCAAATGCTTGAATAAATTAAGAGAAAATTAGTAAAAAAAATTAATAAAAGTATAATTAAAAACCAAATTAGCACTGGCTTCATAAAACATTTTATAAAATAGGAAACATTTAATTCTTCTAGTATTTTTTCATTTGACGATTTTTTTTAATTTCACCCAAAAAGTTTATGGAAAGTTATTTGAAAACGCAAATATAGCATTATAATGCTTAAATTCATTAAAACCACTCTTAGTAACAATTTTTAATTTATCCTTCAGATCTAAGTAATTATAGTATTTTCATCTATTAACATTTAATTTAAGAAAAAAATCAGATTAAATATTTTTTTTGCGATTTCCCTTATTTTTATCAATTTCGTTTTTTAATAAACCATTTATAATTTTAATAAAAAAAAACAAGAAAGTGAACAATGAAAGTAATACCATTATTGATTATAAACGACATAATATTACTATGAAAGTGATAATCTTATTATAAAAAAAAATTATTTAATGTTGAGTAAAAAGTATTTAAAAAGAAAAATGTTATAATAATAAATAAAATGAAGCTATAAAAAGTCTATATGAAAAAATACGCACTAACATCAACGCACGTTAATTATTTTACTGAAATTTTTCAGAAACAATTATATGAGGGAAGGTGAAGCACAGTGAAAATATTACTAGATATCTGGTTTTAATTCATATTCAAAGTAATCCATTGATTTATAAAGCAATCAGTTATAAATTAGTGAATCACTTCAAACGCTGTGTTAATAACAGATAGGAATATCACAGTTGGTATCAATATGTTATCTTATCTTTCATCTTTTCCAAGAGATATATATATATATATATATATATATATATATATATATATCATGTATTAGATCAATTCAAAAAAATCGACAATTTTTTTAACTTCCCGCTAAGAAACTTTAAAATTTTCAAAAATTCGGTAAGTTATTGGTTTCAGTACGATTTCCGAAAACCGAATTTCTATCAGATATTAACGTTTTGAGGTTCTAGGAAGTTATTCTGACTAATTTCACGATGATGTCCGAGTGTATGATATTGATAGGTTCGTCGGAAGAGTTATCGAGAAAAAAAATTTTGAAAACCGCCTGACCCTGCAGGCCAGTCCCAAAACTGCCCGCTGTTTTCGAGTTCAGGGAGCTTGTAAATTTTTGTTAGAACGAATGAACTGATTCAAGCGTTCGTGATGGCAATCAAAAAAGCTTGCCAATAAAGAACTGATTACATATTAGGGCGAATCGGTCAAGTCGTTTATGATTTATACGCAAAAAACGTAAAAAAAAAAATTTTTTATTTTTATTTTTCTCATAACTTGTGAACTACATGACCGATCAACTCCAAAATCTAATCAATTTCAAGTCGGTGAGCCCTTTCGATTGCCATGAAGAACGTTCAAATCGGTTGATTCGTTCCAAAGATATCTTCAGATAAACAAAGTTCACATGCACACACACACACACACACACACACACACACACACACACACACACACACACACGCGCAGACGTCCAGAAATAGTCAGAATAGCTTCCTCAGATCTTAATACGTTGAAATCTATTGAAATCTCGATTTTCGAAAATCGGACCGAGACCAATAACTTCCCGCTATGAAAATTGCAAATTTTCATAGCGGGAAGTTAAAAAATAGTCGTTTTTTTTAATCAGTCACACACATATATATATGACCTTCGAGATTTCTTAATTAAGACGGAATCTTTAGATCATTTTTTTTATATAAGATTCAGCTTACTCTACGTATACGGAAAAAAGAGCAGTTGAAAAATTGAACTCATGTCTGAGTATTTATTGCATATTGAGTATACACCAAATACACTCAAAGTTTACACTGAATTTACACGGTGTATATGCGCACGATATATACAGTGTTTACACCGAGTATACACTAAAAAAATTTTTGAAGTCCTCGGAATAAAAGTTGTGAAGAAAATTTTTTTTGAAAAAAATTGAAATAAAAAAAAATCAAATTTTGAAAAAAAAATTAACATTTTGAAAAAAATTAAAATTTTCAGAAAAATTAAAAAAAACATACACATAAGGTAAAAAACCCTGTTGTTGACCATGATCCAGTTTCTGACCTTTTTAACTTTTTTCTAACTTACTTAAAAAACTATAACTTTAATAAGAAAATCGATTTTTTCTTAATTTATAGTTATCTATTCTGAGCCTAATTAATGGCAATTTAAAAAACATAGAAATTATTAACTGAATAAAAAAAATTGATTTAGTCGGAGGTGGCTGACGAAACCATTTTTTAAGTGTAGTCTAAGCAGTTGACGTTAGAAGGTGCGACAATTGAATCTGTGCACTAATTATCATGTCAGTAAAAAAATTTAATTAAAAATGTATGGATAGATCAATATTTAATTAAAATGTATTTTAATATACGGATAAAACATATTAAAATGAGTTTTGTTGCTAAAATTTGAGGGTCAATAACTAGGCTCAATTTTAAAGGTGTGAAGACGTTGTTGACCCTCAAATTCTAACCTACTACACGGAGAGAAATTTATGGTAACCGTTCCTAGTATGTTTATGAAATATCATCCCATACCGTTATGGTAATGATTACTTGGAATTATGGGATACAGGCCCATATTTTCTAGGAAAAGTTCCCATAAGTATGGGGACAATTCCCATTATTATGGTAACAGTTCCCATATCGCATGGTAATAGAATTATGGTAATGATTACCATACTCTTAGGAATAGTTCCCATAAGCAAATAGGAACCAATCCTATAACCACATTGTAACGATTCCTGAGTGCATATGGGAATAAATCCTATATATTATGGTAACCATTACCATACTATTATGGTGATGGTTCCCTGGCGGTTTTGAATCACCCTGGAAACAGCCTGGAAACTCGGTAGAATCACGGTGGATCCAGGATGGTTACACGGTGGTTTTGTGCCATTTTATCATCCTGATTCCACGGTGGTTACACGGTGTTACCAGGATGGTTACACGGTGTACCCACCCTGATTTCACGGTGATTACGCGGTGTACGTGGAATCAGGGTGGGTACACCGTCTAACCACCGTGGATCCACCGTGATTCCAGGGTGTTTCCAGGGTGATTCAAAATCGCCAGGATTACCATAATGTTATGGTAATGGTTACTATAACATTATGGTAACCATTACCATAATAGTATGGTAATGGTTACCATAATATTATAGTAATGATAACTACAATATATGGGTACCGTTCCTATAATTAACACGGAGATAAATTTATGGTAAAAATTACAATATATTATGGGAGTGGTTCCCATAATGCATGGTAACCGGTGTTTTTGAAATGTTGATTATAGGACCGGTACCCATATATTGTAGTTATCATTACTATAATATTATAGTAATCGTTACCATAACATTATGATAACCGTTGCCATAATATTATAGTAACCGTAACCATAATATTACGGTAACCATTACCATAGTTACATAGTAACGATTTCCATAATTCCATAGAAACTATTCCGATACCTCCCGGGAAAAAATGATCAGGCCTGACCATGCCTGTTCAAGTATGATCAGGCCTGAAATTAGACCTGATCATGCCTGTTCATGTATGATCAGGCCTGAAATTAGACATGATCAGGCCTGATCATACCTGTCCATGCCTATCCATGTCTGAGGCGTTAAATACACTCAGGCCTGTTCATGGCTGTTCATGTCTGTTCATGCCTGACCATGTCTGTTCATGTCTGAAGCGTTATATGCGTTCAGGCCTGATCTTACCTTTCCATGCCTGTCCATGTCTGTTCATGCCTGAAGCGTTAAATACAGTCAGGCCTGATCATGTCTGTTCATGACTGTTCATGGCTGTTCATGTCGGAAGCGTTAAATACAGTCAGGTCTGATCATGCCTGATCATGTCTGTTCATGGCTGTTCATGGTTGTTCATGTCTGAAGCGTTAACTACGCTCAGGACTGATCATACCTGCCCATGCCTGGTCATGTCTGTTCATGTCTGTTCATAGATATAAAATTTTTTTGACAAAGAATCTATCACGTATAACCCGGGAAAAAAGGATCAGACCTGATCAGACATGAACAGGCATGAGTCTTAAGACTTTCAGTACTTGAAGTTCGTACGATACCTATTTTTCAACTCAATCTCTTAGGTCAACAGGTAACGAGGCGAACTTTCAAGCGCAAGGTCCACGGTTCGAATCCTAAACACTCCCATATTTTTTATTTTTTTTTTCATTTTTATAGAAATAATTATATATAATTGTATATAGTTATGCATAATTATATATAATTATATAGGACCATTTTTTATATATAATTGTTTTACCAGAATGGGCATGAACAGACCTGATCAGACCTGAACATGCCTGATCAGGCCTGGTCAGGCATGATCATTTTTCATGTCTGATCAGGCCTGAAGACTCATGCCTGCTCATGTCTGATCAGGCCTGAACATTTTTTCCCGGGCTTATAGAAATTATACCCATAATTATGGGAATGATTACCATAATATATATGGTTTCTGTTCCTATAATCAACATTTCAAAAAAACCGGTTACCATGCATTATGGGAACCATTACCATAATATATTGTAATTGTTACCATAAATATCTCTCCGTGTACGAACGGGGTTATCCACCTTAGTAGCAATTTGGTAAAAGCCTTGTGCCAGCATGGATCAAGATACTATAGAAAGATTTTAGATCAAGAATTGTACAAGAATTGGTCCAGATTCTTGACCAAGAGTATTGGTCAAGACTTGAGCCAGACTGAGGTCAGAATTTGACCAGAAATCTGGGGCCATCTATTGCTAAACTTTGGGACTATCCTATAGAGTAGAGGTTCTCATTCTACAATAGTTTTATTTACACTCGTTGTCATTAATGCCTGGTCCCCCAGACTATAGAATCTTAGCCATACAGGGGACCAGGCATTAATGACAACGAGTGTACAATACTGTAGTCGAGAAGTGAGTTCTCTGTAGAAAATGAATCTAGTTTTTTATAAATACGAGTGACAGCTTATTGAATTTGTTATTAAATTTGACAAGACATTTTTTTTTACAAATAAAAATAGCAATTTTTATAAGTCAAAATCAAATAGAAAAAACGACAGACTCTGATTATTAGCAATAACTCAAGAATTAATAGAGGAAGCGTAAAATTAAAAAACGATTATTAAAGAAGAAGTAATTTTCTATGAAATTGTCACAACTTCCGGAATTCTATTCCCATTATTTATAATTTTAATTTTTCATCTTAATCTTTTAAAAAACTTCCGAAATTTTTTAAGTGCTAAAAAATTCTGGAAATCAATTTTTTTAAGGATTTCTACAAACTCAATGCGTAATTGTAAAAAAATAACATTTTCAAACTTGTTGACTAGACTATAAATGAGAACCACTGCAATACTATACTTTTCACATTCAAGTGGAAACGAGGGGAATAGGTGCGCGCTCGTCGTCTTTTGCGTTTCTCGCGCAAGTCCATGTCAAGACTCTGGGCCAAGAATCTGGTCAAATTCTAGTTACAGACTGGTCCAAGTCTGCCGCCAGTCTGGATAAAAAATCTTGATCAAGAGTCTTGGTCAAGAATTGTCCGATTCTTTACAAAGTGCTTC
Source organism: Microplitis mediator (assembly GCF_029852145.1). Taxonomy (NCBI): domain Eukaryota; kingdom Metazoa; phylum Arthropoda; class Insecta; order Hymenoptera; family Braconidae; genus Microplitis; species Microplitis mediator. Next base: position 11,203,480 of record NC_079969.1, on the reverse strand, counting down.
TCCAAGTATCTTGCCAAAGAATCTTACCCACTTCCATTGCTATTAGGGTATTTAATTACATGTCTATAAAATGTAAAAATAACAATATTTATAGTTTTATTAAATTATTTTTTATAATACAGATATAAATTGACATTAAATATTTATTTTTATAAATAAAAGATCATATTACACCATCAATTATAAATAAAAGATCAATACATCACCAATAAATCTTAATTTTTACAGTTTTACCTATCAACTTTTAATTTTTAAATAAAGCAAAAATTCAAACTAATAAATAAATAATATTTTTAAGATTTATTGAACTAAGATTAAATTTTAACTTGTAAAATTTGCTGTTAAAAATTGTATTAATTTTATTACTATAACAAATTTCCAAAATTACAGTTTAAACTTTCATATTTGAAGATTTTTGTCCGGAAGGCCTGTTTTTAATGTAGAAACTGTAATTTTCCAACTGCTCTTTTTTCCGTGTTGTAAAATTTATCATACGTCAAAAAAAATAATTTTTTTTTAAAGAAACAAGCGATTTTTTAAATATTTTCAAAATTCTTGAATGAACCTCTTAAACTTAAGTTTTTGAGCTCAAACTTGATGAGATTTTTTTTTTAACATATAGTAACATTTCGAAGGGTAAAACTGAAAAGAAATAAAAATATAAATGTGTATATTCATTATATACATATATACATAATTAACTAAATACTTTTACGTCGTTTTCAATTTAAATAAAACGACGCGTCGCATGCATATCATTTTTGTGGAACAAAACTCTTAGATATAATATCTACAAACTAATTGATAGGTATACAAAATAAAAAAAAAGACGATATTTTATTGCATGAATAAGTTTTATGTTAACAAATGTATATAAAACATGTTAAAACTTCAATGATATGATTAAATGTAATACAAAGTTGAATCGCCTCATTATTTTGTCGTTTATTTATTAGCCAATAAAATCTTATATTCTAAGTCTAATGTTACTAAAAGAACTCTAAATACGAGCGGTAAAAAATAATGATTATACTAAATTTGGGAATAGAAAATTATTATTTTTCATTATAGTCCAGTCGAGATAGAGATTTGTGCTGGTCATAATTCCTGGCCGACTAATTTTTTCACAGAATGATTCCAAATATGCTAAAAGTATGACAACCGAAAAAATCCAACGAAAAAGTGCATTACAAATATGTTTTTTTATAACAAAATGGTCAAAATTATGCATATATTTTAACGAAGTGTCTAAAGATACAGAAAACGTGCGCCGTAGCGTTCATGACGATACCCGACTAGAAAGTACTATGGGATCGCCCAGAGTATACATGTGGACCTTATTGGGTTCCAATAAGGTATGCCCAATAGGGAAATCGATATGAGGACCCAATAAAAACCCAATTGGGAAATCCGAATCGAAAAGAAATTAAATTATTATGTAAGTTTTATCCTATTGGGGCTTGTGGGGGATCTTAGTGGGAGATCCCACCGTGAAAATGAAAAATAATAGCATTTTTTTCCCCATTGGGTTCTGTGTGGGACCTAAGTGGGAAAACCCAACGTGAAAAAAAATTACATAGTTAGTTTTTCCCCTTGGGTTCTGTGTGGGACCTAAGTGGGAAAACCCAACGTGAAAAAAAATTACATAGTTTTTCCCCATTCGGTTTTATGTGGGACTATAAAAGGAAAACCCAATTTGAAAAAAAATTCTTGTGTCCACCCTATTTATGATTTTACATGAAAATTTATTGCAAAAAACATCTGGATAGAATGATTCATAATTTCAGTGAAATTAGAACTTATATAATCAATTTCGTATGTAAGTATACGTTTCCTTGATTTCAAGTGTATCTGCTTTAATTTTTTTCTATAATCTTCGAATATCATAGAAAAAAAAAAAGATTCAACGTATTTGAGTCCCCGAAAACTTAATATATTTATAAGTACCCCGTTTTGCCCCTCTATATCTATGTATATATACAAAGAGTACGTCGACCATTGCATCACGGAGTTTCTATATCTTTATCAGTTATTCTTTGGTGTCATAATAAATATACTATTTACACTAACGCGATCACATACGTGGGTCAGCGCAGTGGATAGCGTCAAAGACTTTGAATTGGAGGGATGCAGGTTATTCGAGCCTAGCAGTCACCGGGATTTGTTCATTAATTAAATTCATGTATACTTCCTCTAAGTAATGTTCCTAACACATTAAATCATTTTTCGGATCAAACTGAAATTTTCTTTCCCAATTTATTATTTTTTTTAATATATATTAGGGATGCGCTAGTGGGATCTCTTGGGGATTTCCCCATTGGGACATAGCTGGGACTGCCCAATAAAGGCCCAATAGGTCTCACATAAAAATTTCTAGTCGGGATATATACGTGACTCACGCTAGTTCATTTTCTCGTTCCGTAGTTTTCTCGTAGTTTATCCCTAATTAAACGAAATGTTAAAAAAACTTTGATATACCCTACTCAGGCAGGAATCGCCAAGGCTGACTATAGGCCGAGCCTTGGCCCTGTTGTCACTTGCCAAGCTTCGGCAGCTGACCATTGGCCCAAGCCTCGACCCAATGGTTTGATTACGTTAAGCCAAGTCTTGGCAGCTAACCATTGGCCCAAGTCTAAGCCGAGGCTTGGTCCAATAGTTTCATTAAATTAAGCTGAGCCTTGGGTAGTGACCATTGGCCAATGCCTCGCAGCCTGGGTTAAATTTTTATTTAATATTAAAATTAGCAACTTTATATGTATCTTTATATTTGTATATAGAGAAGACCAGGGCATAACGGTCCACCGAGTATACGATTAATATCAAGAGTTGAAATTTTCAAAAAAGTAAAATTATTTTATATACAATAATTTTCATTTAATTACCCATACAAAGTTTGGAAATCGGTCCTAGATTGGGCCATTACTAGGCCAAGAATGTCGATTAATGGCTCAGCAATGGAAATTTTCATTGGCCGATAAACGGCTTATAGTCGGGATGATAACCTCGGCCCATTAATGGCGCTCGACCATCGGCCGATTAATGGTAGCCAGCAATCAGCCAAGCAAGCAAATAGATTTAATTAATAAAAAATTTTATTTTTATTATCCTAGTAGAATTCATGATCATTAACGTTTAAACTATTTAAGTGGGGTAAATGATGTGAAAAAAACTTGGTGAAAATTCTGCTGGGCTCTGGGCGCGAACTGCCGTCCTTCTGATTGCTGGGTCTGAACACTGGCTACTGGACGGACCTACTAATGTTGAGATGATACTTTTATATGATCTACTTATTCAGTCTACTTCAACAACAATCAATCATGGAACACTGATTCACCAACACTAGCCCAACGTTGCGAACCGATAATCAGCCAGTCGTAAGCAGCCATTCATTGGCCAGCCATCGGCAGCGTCGTTTAAAAAATTAAACGGCTGCTGGTAATTAACCAGGTTTGGGCCATTACTAATTGCCAATGCTTGGCCGAGTGACGGCAGTCAAACATCGGCCGATCTACGGCATTTTTTCCATTAACGGCGACTTTGTATGGGTTGCAGAAGATGCAAAAATGTTGAACTACATCATCAAATTCACAATTAGAAATCAAACGAATAGTCAATCTTACTCACATCGTCGAAGATCACCCTGGATACATAAAAAAAAAATCAAATTTAAATTAACGGCGGGAAGATTCAATAGTCGCTGAACACAGTTTACTCATTCCACAAACATTAGCTGCACGAATTCTACTCAAAAGCCAGCTTTAAACCTATAGCAAGAGGAAAAAAAATAATCAGCTGACCAATACTATGATAATGAAACAGTATTCTCTTTGGTCTTCTGTCAGTTTATAATAAATTATTGTAGAAAAATCAGTTAATCGTATTTATCAGTTGTTATAAAAAATTTAGTGCTGTTACTTACGAAATTTAATAAATTTTCAATTTTTAAAATGAGTATTGATAACTTTTATACCGTCGCATTTGATCTTGTTAAACAAGCCGGCGCAGTAAGTCTTAATTTTTAATTTTATTTAATAAAATAATCAAGGTGAAGACAAATGAATTGTTTTATAAATTGATGGAAATTTTATTTGTAGTATAAATTGTAATTTTTTATGAAGGGTAATTTATGCGCTGACTGTATTGATTTTATCCACCTGTGAACTCATATAAGATCATTTGAATGAATTTTTAGTCAGCGGGAAAATATAACCGCGAAATTTTTTTTAAATTTATTAACTTAAATAACTTTTAATAACATTTAAATAATTTATAACTTTTAAAAATAATTTTATTTTGCTAATTCTCACAAAACAGATTATTCGAGACAAAATAAACAGGCCAAAAGATGTTATGGTTAAGTCTTGTGACGTCGACCTTGTTACTGAATCTGATCAGAAAGTAGAAAAACTTTTTATGGAAGGAATAATCGCAAACTTTCCGGATCACAGGTATTCTTTCAAATTTATAAAATACGTTGAGCTGTTGTCTATATTATTATAATATAATTCTCTGTACATTACTTTACCGTCAGCATTAATTTAATTTAATTGGCGATTAACAATCTATGTCTTCAGCTATTAGTTTGAAACTATACTACATTTAATGTTTGTTATCATTAATATTATTATAACTACGTATTTATCAGATTTATTGGAGAAGAAACTACAAGTTCTGGTACAAAAATACAATTAACAGATGCTCCAACATGGGTAATAGATCCAATCGATGGTACTATGAACTTTGTTCATGGTCTTCCTCATACATGCATATCAGTAGCTCTTTTAATAAATAAAGTCGCTGAGATTGGAATAGTTTATAATCCTATTCTCGAGCAACTTTTTACTGCTCGGAAAGGCCAAGGTGCATTTATGAATGCAAATCCTATTAAAGTATCTGGCGAAAAAGGTTCATTGCTAAATGATTATTATTAGATGATCCGTTGGAAAAATTTCCTACAAGTATAACTTAAATAATGTTAATATTTTTCAGAACTTAATAAATCTTTACTTATGTTTGAAATGGGAACAAGCAGAGATCCCGAAAAAATGAAAATCGTTATGGAAAATTTAAAAATATTAACTTCTAAAGTTCACGGGTATATATAAATATATATGAATAATAAAAATGATTTAAATCATAAAATAATGAAGTTAATTTATTATGATTTAGATTGCGTGCATTAGGATCAGCAGCATTAAATATGTGCATGGTAGCTTTAGGTGGAGCTGATGCTAATTTTGAATTTGGTATTCATATATGGGATTTTGCAGCGAGTGATTTAATTGTTCGCGAAGCCGGTGGTTGTTGCATTGATCCAGCTGGTATTATTATAGATACATACAAAAATTTTCATAATTATCTAATTATCAATATTTCAATTTTGGTAATAATTTTATAGGTGGTAAATTAGATCTTTTAAGTCGACGATTACTATGTGCATCATCACCAGAATTAGCGCAAGAGATATCAAGTCTTTTAGTTCAATATTATCCAGAACGTGATTAAAAATTGGAAAAAAAAATTTAAGTTCTACAGCTTATTAATATTAAAAACAAGTAGACTCAATCTACAACAAGTAAAAACAGAATGTTAGTGAATTTCTTGTCAATATAGATACAAGAGAATTTAACACATGTCATTGTGATAATTGAAGCATTTATGGGGTGTACAAGATAAACAACTAATATTTTAAGAATTAATTTAAAAACTCAATTTATTTTATTGGTTGTACTTAATTTATAATGATCCAATTGCAATAAATAATTCCAATAATTAAATATTGAAATATTTATTGCTACAATATTAGTAATATCGTAGAATTCATAAACATTTCTTGAAAACCATATAATTACGCCATTCCTTTTCCGTAATATATTTTTGAATCTGAAAACTTAGAATTATTACAGTTATTTTACACTGACTTATAAAATTATTCAAGCGTAATCTGCAAGTCAGAAAAATAATTTAATATCAAATGCTTTACTTATTTTTTTTTTTTTTTTTTATTTATGTATTTTTATAGAATGACTTTCAAATTACGCCTCATAAGAAAAAATTTGTCTACATAAAAAAATTTTAATTAAAATACTTTTAATACTTGCATCTTACCTGTTATGAACAACACTTACTAAACTATATGGAAAAATATACCAACTATCAATGTGTTTTCTGAAGTACTCGTCTCTCATTTGAAGTGATATTAGGTGTTAATTGTTCGCCTGGATCGTGTTCCACCAAATAAGTAATACGGTCGTGAGTTCTTACTTCTGATATGAATTCTTCATCCATTTCCTCCCTTCCTTACAGGGAGGGCTACAAGTTAAAACATTACCAAACGGCCAATTAGAAAAATTACATCAAGAATCACCATTTTTATGTCTTTTAATTTTTACTTTATTACTTTTTTTTTAATAATATTAAAAATATTAAATCTTAAGCAATCGTAATTAATGAAAAGTTATTTTTAAAATAAAGGAAAACTCTGAGGATTTGTTGCCCAAATTGTTTAGCTTTCCTAATAGATAGGATAAGTCAATCTTCTTGATTTATTATACCCATGTTTAAACTTTTTTTTACCCTAATTCCTAACACGCGGTTTTTATCTTGTTTGCTAAAAAATATAGTGAAATTTGAATATTTGGATATAACAAATATCCCATAAGGCAGGCTCCATGAATACCTTGCAACGGGAACGACGCTACTGGCACTCACTCACTAGGTCCACCAATGGTCATTGAAGAATTAATTGAAGAGTGATCTGAAACATAATCAACCTAGTACAGTCTTGCTTTTTACCATTTTATTAACAATACAGGAATCAGGTTTTCTTTAAGGAATTTAACAGCTCGGATATTCTTAAAAAAAATTATTTTTGTTTTTATAATTAAACACGATAAAAAATTTTCTATATGATCGATTTTATCTATATCGTACGGCTTATATTTTTATATTCAATTAGTATAACAATATATATTTGTATTAAAGCATTAACAGACTCACTCTGTTAACTAGTTCATGGTCGTGTTCCTCAACACTTGTGACAGCGAATAAACAGATTAAATCCGTCTAAAATAAAATAACATTTTAAATGTTAAATATTTAACAGAAAATTATTAATCAAAGAATTGTTTTAACATATACTTAAAATACTTAAAAATTTTTATTTTTATTTATCGGAGTGATATTGAATATCCGGGCTGTATTGTTAGTTAACGTAATTATTTGCTATAAAAATATTATTTTAGTAATAAAAAAACTTATTGAAATATGTACTTCCTAAACCTTTTCTGTTATCAATCATTTAGACATTTGTCGTTTTATTTCAACTACAGTCCTATTTACTATACAATTTTATTTTGAATTCTTAATACACCAAATTGTTTAATCGATTTGTGTTAGTTTTTTTGTTTTATTTTTTTTTTCGTTTTTTTTATTTTCCATAAATGTGAAAATGGAAGCTAATGAACCATGATTAATGAATGCGTAAAAATGTTTATGATATTAAAAGTCGTCGATTGTATATACGCGAATGCATGTAAATTACAGCATAAATTACGGTTATATATATATATATATATATATATATATATATATATATATATATATATATATATATATATATATATATATATATATATATATATATATATATATATATAAATTTTTTTATATAAGGTGTCTAATTATTATCCGACTTAATAGAATCAAAAAAATAAAGAGGGACTATAAATTTTAGTTGGTTAAAAGATAATTTCTAAATGTACAATTATAATTTTTCTGTGATAAATTTACTAAAAATTTATAATATAAACTGAAGAAGTTAGTGCAGATGAGGTGGTGTAAACATGATAAAACTTTTTGACGACTGTGAGTTTTAATTGATTTAGTTATTTCGTGTAAAAAAAAAAAAAAAAAAAAAAAACAAAAAAAATGTATGCTCTTCGATTGTCTTAAACTACTTAAAAATACAACCCACTCTTTCAATTACTTCAGTGTCAGCTATTTCAATAATGCGTTACAAAACACAACTTGTGAAATATTATGTCGCATAATAATTTTTATGAAATGGTGAACGTTGAAATAAAGCTTTTTCGCTTTTCCCGACAATTTGAGATTTAAAAAAGGTTATTTAATTGTATTATATATATATATTAGCGTGTCATGTGCGTGCACGCATGTATTGTGAATGCGTAAATAAAATTTATATGATTATGTTAATTCAATTTATGCGTTAAATGTAAAAGAAAAAATTCTTTTACGACAAAAAATAGAAATAGTTATATAAATATTACCAATGAAACATAAACGTATGAAAAAAGCGAAATAAAAAAATATTAAATCTCTCGACCGTATATAATTCTAATTAGTCTTATTCCACTAATATTTTCTCAAGTCTCAGATTCTGCAGAAAAAGCGATTATGCTTTTTAAAAATTAAACGTTCAAATGTACAAAATTTACGTTATATCTCAATGAGATAAACTCCATGTTCATAAGGTCCCCGAAAATTGGGGTTACCTAATTTTTGTCTAGTATAAATGGATGAAGCAGTGCTTCCTTCACTTTTATTCTTTTGGTGTGATCCAACATTATTATACGTTCTAGAAGATCCTTTAGCTGGCTGACTGGGCTGACCCTACGACTTTGCTCTGCAGGTAACGATGTTCCACCAAGCTCCGAACCAAGATCCCGCGTTGGAGGAATTGTCGACATAACAACTATTTTTTCCTGAAATATTACAAATGAAATTATGATATATTTAAATTTAAATAATATATATATTTCAAACCACATTTATTGTTAAAATTTTAAAGTATTGATTTAAATAATACTAAGACAACTCAGGTTCTTTTGGATCGTATTTTTTTATTTGATGTCATTAATTCTCCAAATCAGCAACGATTCGTCGCGTATCGCGACTTCCTCAGACGTCGACAAATACATATCGCGTGCCAAAAGGTAAAAGGGCGCATACATTGGTATGCGCCATTAACCCACTTGGGTGCGAGAATGAAAAAAAGTAAGAACTTCTGATAAGGATGCAGAGTGGTTTGATATGTAATTTAAAAAAAATTTTAGATAGGAATAAAAAATTAACTGTTCAATGCCAAAAACCCCGTGTTATTTAAATGGGAAACTTAAATCGCTGTGCGGCATGGGTTAAAATTGAAATAGAGACCTGAAACTTTGAGGATATTTTTTTTTATTTATTTCGAATCACATAAGCCTCTGGGAACATAAAAATTCGAAAATGTCCAAAATAAGGACCAACCTAATATATATATACTAAAAAAATCTACTAAAAATAATTAAAACCCGTTAACCCTTTTAAAGACGAACAAAAATTTGAAAAAATTTTTTGTCGATCGTTTTTTTAGGATTATTCTAGAACCATACATAATAAAAAAAATTCAAGATCAGATCTGAAAACTATATACTTGAAGCTACAATTTGATTTTTTGTTTTTGTTGTACGACCATTTTCCTTCGAGTTGCAGTCTGTTGACAATCACTTAAAAATTTGGAATTTTTTTAATACTCCTTAATTTTTGTAATAAAGGTAAAAAACCCAGTTATTGACACTGTACCAGTTTCTGGGACTTTCAACTTTATTTTTAATTAAAAAAAATAAAAGGACTCGAATAGATAAATAAATTTGTTTGTAATTCAAGAAAACTTATACTGTACCTAATTAATAGCAATATTGGTGATAATTTGTTTGTTGATGTGAATGTTTATATTAATATTTTAAAACATATTGTTAACTGTTTGTCTTGAAATAAATTGTGTTGTATATATAATAAATATCTATTTTCTTTGAAATTAATAATTTTAGTTTAGTTAAACTTGATATCACATAACCTAACAAATAATAAGTCAATATCAAATATCAGTGTCAGAAACTACAGCACAGGAAATTTTGAGTGTCAGAAACTAGATCTTCAAACATCACTTTTCGAAACATTAATTTGAGTTATTAATTAGCTGCAAATAATTAATTTGCGTTTATGGCCTTATCTAAAAATTATAAACTTGTTTACTATGTAAAATAGTATTTATTTAAATTGAATTTTATACTAGTTATCATCGAATAATCTCAGCTGTCACCTTTAAAGTGTCAAAAAACAGGCCCTTCAACTTAATGTATTATCGAAAAATTTATTTATCGGATCCTTCGAAATTCTCTGACATTTCCATGATATTTTCCAGTTTCATTAAATTCCCTGATAACTCCCGGTTTTCCCGGTTTGTGGTCACTATGTTCAACTTGAATCACTGAAGATAATTTTAAAAAATAACAGTAACTTACGCGTTCAGTGACTCTATCAACCTCATGATAGAGAAAATTACAATTGATGTCGAAGTGCTGATCTTTAAATGCTCCTTTTCTTATTAATTTATTAGGCATCTTGCCTTTGAGATCCATAAAAAATTTTAACATTTGATTATTTGTTTTACCAGAAAACATAATTTTGCCAGTATATAACTCGTATATGGTACATCCAACTGACCACATATCAATAGCACAGTCATACTTTATTCCAAGAACTAGAAGATAAAATTATTTGAAAAATTAATTAGATACATCGATTTTTTATTCAACTTATTTATATATAGCAATTATTTTCATGTCTTTAAATAATATAATACTAAATAAAAAAAAAACAATATATATATATATATTAGGGTGTTTCAAAATAAACATTTTTTTTTTTTTCAAGTCTTATGGTCTTAAAAGTTAGTCTTAGGTATTCAAAAAATCCTCCCAAAAGAGCAGCTCGAAAGCTCAATCCTGCTAAGAGCTCAACGAATATTAATTTTCTCATTTGAATTACATGTAAAAAAAGTTTTTTTTTGTTTTTTAAAAATAAACGTATTAAAAAATTTTTTTTTCGAAAATCGAAGTGCATGGTCTTGTAGGAAATTAAATTCTCTACAAAAAAAGCCCATGAGTGTTTTCTTCGTACAACTAACAGAAAAAAAGTTATGAAGCTTGAAACAATAGTGAATTGAAAAACTTAACGTAAAGATAATTTCCGGATTTCATAACATGTACATGTTTATACAGTGAATCTATATACTATGTATGATCATTAAGGTGTTTTTCAAAGATTTCTGAGATCTTACTGATTTCCCGTATAAATTTTGAAAGAAAAATATTTTTTTAAAGAATTAAAACTTTTTTTCTTTCTGTATTTTTAAATTAAAATGAAAGTTCAGTTTTGAAAATAAGGAAAATTTTTCCCATGTGTTAAAAAAAAATTGACACTTAACATTAGTTTCGATGACAAAACCTTAATTTCTATAAAAAATCTGTTTAATATAATGAAAACATGAAGTTATACTATTTAATATAATTTAAAGCTTCATAACTTTTTTTCTGTTAGTTCTCCGAAGAAAACACTCGGGAGCTTTTTTGTAGAGAATTTAATTTCCTACAAGACTATGTACTTTGATTTTCGAAAAAAAAATTTTTTAATACTTTTATTTTTAAAAAACAAAAAAAAAAATTTTTACATGCTATTGGAATGGGAAAATGAATATTCGTTGAGCTCTTAGTAGAATTGAGATTTTGAGCTGCTCTTTTAGGAGGATTTTTTTTATACCTGAGACTAATTTTTGAGACCATAAGAAAAAAAGTTTTTTTTTTTTTTGAAACACTCTGATATATATATATATATATATATATATATATATATATACAGTAATTTAAATGAATTAATTGTAAAAACGAATGCTTACTTATTTCTGGAGCACGATAAAATCTTGAGACAAGATATGGCGTATTTTCATTTTCATGTGTGTAACACGCCGATCCAAAATCACATAATTTTAACACAATTTTATTTTCATTGACTAGAATATTATCTGGTTTTATATCGCCATGCAAAATATGTGATTTACCTAATAATTTTAAGGCAAGGAACAATTGTCGTGAATACGAACGCACTGCTTTCACATGCAGACCTACATCTTTACCATATTTCTTCAAAACCTGTACAAAAAAATAAAATAAGAATTTATTTTGATCTACTAAAAAACTCAATTTTTATAATATCACTTTACTTTTTAATGACTAACCTCTCTTAAATTCATTGAAAGCGGCTCAAAAACCATACACAAATGATTTTTATGAAAGAAATGGCGAAATAATCGCAAACAATGAAAGCGATCTTCTGGATCTTCATCATTAAGCTTTCGAAGAATTTCTAATTCTTTAAGACCTGTCCTATGCCTAAAATATCATTACATAATAAAATAAATTATAAATGTCTATCAAAAAAAAAAAAAAAAAAAATTGATTTACTTAATTAAAAAATAAATTTTAAATAAAAAAAAACTTACATTATTTCATTATTTCTTATGATTTTTACAGCAACGTCCATACCCCCTCGTGTAGTATCTCTAGCCCTGACAACGTTACTAAATACTCCTTGACCAGTGTACCCATAAACGGTATATCGACTATCAAGAGTTTCACCGATACGTACACTAATTATTTGTAAAATATAACATTTATTACATATTAACAATTGATGTAAAAAAATTTTATCTCATAAAAAAAAAAAAAGATAAATAATAATAAATATTTGTTACCGGTAATATCCTTCAGCATCATCCCAGTTATCAGTCAAATTTGGATTTTCGTGGCCACCTACTCGATTACCTTCAACAGTAGGACTCTACAAAAATAATTAATCAACTACAAATTTTAATAGAAAAATCAATATAAAAAAAAATTACTTACATTGAAATCTCCTACATTATCGATATCAGCGAACATATCCCACTCACTAGATTTTTTAGCAATAATCTTCTCTTCGTTTTTTTCAGTGATCTTAGTTTCTTCTAGCTTCTCCAATAATTTTTTAGTCGTTGGCGGTTCATCAAATCTCGACTTTCTTTTTTTTGCCAATAATTGTAACTTTTCTTGATCTGGTAATGGTGGAGTGTGACTCTCCAAATTCGAATCATTATTATTTAATATTTCTATAAAATGTGAAGATGAATTTGATTGTAATGTATTACTAGGATTCACATTTACATTAATATCTGTAGACAAATTTGAATCTTCTGTTGGTCCACCTAATCTCTTGAGTAATTCCTCTCTTTGTTTTCTCCGCCTCTCAATAATAGTTTCTTCATCTTCTTCCTCTTCAATATCAATATCCTTGAGATCATCTTCACTAGAGCTATCAGATCTTTCTACCTTCAAGCCTTCAGAAAGTGAATCTTTATATTTATCACCTCGTTCACGTTTACCATTTTTTTCTCGATCTCTATCATTCCGACCATATCTGTCCCGATCCCTACGATTTCGTGACAGTGATCTTGATCGTCGATACCTATCATTCCGGTCTCTATCACCTCTATGACGTACAGGACTCCGCGATCTCCTGAGACTTCTAGCTCGTTCGAAAGTTTTATCATGATTTCGAGAGTCTCGACAATCTCGACTGTTTGCTCTATCTCGAGTAGAAATATAACGATCTCTGCTATTATGTTTAACCCTATTGTCTGCTTTATCTCGACTATTATGACCATCTTTATTTATTATTCGTTCTCGACTACGTGCATCTCTACCTAAATTACAATTTCGATTCTCTGTTGGCTTTAAATGTTTTGAATTTCCTTTCATTTCTCGATTATTCGTATCATTTCGTGATTTAGAGAAACGATACTCTTCTCGTTTGCGATCATCTTCTTTAACATCGTGATCACGCTTTCGTAATTCATCTCGCTTCAGAAGTTCTTTACGACGATCCCCATCCACACGCTTTCTCAAGTCATCTTTGCGGATTACATCTTTTTTTTCTACAACTTTTCGTAATTTATCTGATTTTTTTACTTCATCATTAACTTTAATTTTTTCATCTCGTCTTCTATCTAAATCTTTTCGTTTGTCATTTAAATCCTGTTTAGATTTTTTATCCCGATTTATATCTACTATTACATTTCGTTCTGTTAATTTAGTAATTTTTTTACGTTCCCTACTATCAGATTTACTTCGATGACGTTTCTTTTTAGATACAATATCATCACTACTGTCATCTTCAACAAGAATTACATCAGGAGTTTTTTTCAGGACTTCTTCTGAGTCAAGTTCTTTTTCATCTTTTTCAGATTCATCAGAAAGATATTGCACTAAACATGCTTGAAGTCGTTCCTTAAATATATAAATAATGTTTTAATTTTATTCAAACTAATTTAAAATATAATGAATTAATTTATAAAAATAAACATACATACTTTTTGTTTCATTAATTCTTCTAAATCTATATCATCCTCAATAATTGTACAATCAACCTCATCTGAATCTAAATCCACTAGGTTTTCTCCTTCACTTTCCGTAGAAGGAATTTCCATTACAGAATGAACAAGTTTACCATTAATATTTGGTTCTTTAAGATCAACTTTTACTGGTATTTTTTCTTCTGTAATACCGTTGTCTGTTCCTCTTTCTTTTTGTAGTTTTTTATGTTTTTTGTGTTTTTTTCTATAAAATTGATCAAAAAAACTTTATTGAAAAAAAATTATTGAAGATAAATCAATTATTTCTTATATTAATAGAAGCAATTACTAAAATTTACCTGTCTTGTTTATCACTCTTTATTTCAATTTTTTCTTTATCTGTTACTTTGTCTTTTTTATGTTTATGATGCTTATGCTTGCGCTTTTTTTTTTTTTTTTGTTCAAAAACATCAGCATCTTCACCAATATTATGAATTTCTTGCTTTGAATCAATATATTCTAAATCAGATGATCTAGAAAAAATAACAAAAATGATGATTATATCTTATCTGTTAAACTTGATGCATAGATTTATTTATTCAATTATGCAACAAAAATCATACTTATAAATTATAAAAATAAGATATTTAGATATAATGGAAAACTTAATCGTTGTTTTTAATATTTTAATGATTAAAAATATTATGTTAAATCAAGGAATTAAATTTGTTTTATATAGCGTAAGCAAACGTAAGTATAATAAATAGCAAACATAATCTCGTTGGCCTGTGAACTCTAAAAATTAAAACAAAATTTAGTATTGAAATACTTACCCCATTTTATATAGGTTAAAACACTTTTCAACTACAAAAATAAGTATGATTTTATTGTACTCCAAAAATCACCAATTCAACTTGATAGTCAGTATATCACTAATGACCCGCCATCTTGTTAAACTTATAGTACACGTACACGTACTACATGTATAAAAGTTATAGTACTCCCGACGAAAAAGTCGTCCTAAAATTGATAGTGGGGGTATAGGAATACGTGCTTACTAATGGTAGTGGGAGGACGACTTTTTGGTCGGCACGACTATATTTTATTTTATTTTTATATTTTAGTATGGAGGCTATATACAAGTATACATACGATATAGGTATACAACTATAGATATATTTATATGTACTATGGCCAACATTAATCTCGGCATGTTTCAAATAACATGAACTAAACATTTGAATTTTTTAAAATCTATTTAGAAACAAGTCATAAATAACGAATCGAAAAAAAACATTTGTAAATAAAAAAACGAATAATAAAATAAATATTTGGAAAAGAAATATATAATTAAAGATATTTATGATAAAATGTGTCTATAAAAAAAAATCTTAAAAAAAAAATCCCTATAGTAATTTATGTCCTGGGAGATTACTAGGATCGGAGCTGACGCCATCTCCTGGACAGTGGGGTGTACCATCAGGAAAGCCTAACAATAAAAATGGCTAAGAGCAATGTGGCTAAATGTAAACCGGCTAAAAGAGAAGTTGGCTAAGTTATATAGTGGAACCATAAGAAATGTACAAATTATTAATCGTTCAAATAATAATCATTGTGGCAAAATGTTAACCGTAGCCAATCACAAATGTTATACATAGAAAAGCGGCAACATATTAAAGTGGCGACATATATTGTAGGTACACATACAATTGCCCTGATAGCCAGAGTTTCCGATCAGAAAGTTGGTGTACCTGAGTTGCGACCAACTTGACGACAAGTTGTCGACAACTTTCAGCTTGTGTAACTGTTGCCGACAACTTGGCTACAAGTTGCTCAGCAACTTGGCGACAATCTACTGCCGCAACCTGTCACCAAGTTTCTGAGCAACTTGTAGCCAAGTTGTCGGCAACTGTTACACGAGCTGAAAGTTGTCGACAAGTTGCTCGGAAAGTTGCCGTCAACTTATGGAAATGCTGACTTTTGCGGCCAACTTGGCGACAGGTTGCGGCAGTAGATTGTCGACAAGTTGCGGGCAACTTGGCTATCAGGATGGTTTCATAGCCATTGAGGCCCTATATCAGTACGGCTAAGTTTCATTTCGTCCATATATTCTCAAAATTGACTGTCGGTATATAATCACCCGTCGATATCAAAAATTTCAGTCGGTAATAGAGAAAGTATGAAAATTAGAGAACACTTTAAAAATTTAAACAAAGAAAGAAAATTTTATTTTAATAGTAAGCTTTATAAAGTAAAATTCAATAAATTGAAATAATTATAAACATTCTGTAGACAGAAAAGAGAAAACTAACCGAAAAAAAACAGGTTGTAGATAATTAAAAAATGTGTAGGTGCAATTTTAAGAAATAATTTTTTTTTAGATTTTTCGCAATGAGAAAAGTCCAAAAATTATGAAACGTCGGCTTACTTCAATATCATAAAAAAATTAAAATTCACGTGATAATTATCGTGAACTACTTTTTAATCATTTTAACTAAGAAAAGAGTAAAATATAGATAAATTACACATGTTTGAGGTAATTATGAATAGATTATAAATTATAAATATATTGTAGTTCATGCAAATATATAATGGTTGAAATAAAAATTAAGATTTAGTTAGGGTCAACCGATAGATCAATTTTTTTATTACAATTTTTTTCAACTATCCCGCCTTGTTGTCTTACCCTGATAGCCACACTCTAAATATAATTGCTTAGCAAGTTCTGCAGTGAAACATTTACGGCTAACTTAACGACAAGTTTCTGGCAAGCCTTGGCTGGAAGCTGCGTGCAAGTTGATGCACATCTACTACCGTCATCTGAATGTAATTTGACAGAAAAACTTGCCGTCAATTTGAAGTGAAATTTCAATCAACTTAACTTTGCTCATAGCTACTTTAGCTTGCAATTGACAGTCATTTGATGTTGAAATTATCTGAAGTCTGCCCTAACAGCACAGTTTGCTTTAGCAAAAGTTTACTTTACAAAAGTTTCCTTGAATTTTTCGTCGAAAATTTCCGTCAACTTCGGACTTTTCCGTTTCCTACGACAATTTGTATGCAAGTTGTTATACAATTTGACGTAAATTTACTACCCGAATTAGAATGCAAATTCACTGCAAAAGTTGACTAGAAAAAAGTTGTCATCAATTTTCAGGCAAATTTAATGTCAATTTACTGTTAATTTGACTTGAAAAATTGTAAAGTATTTTTTTACCGTCAAATTGTAGACATTTTTATGTATAAATTTGCTTACCTTCTGAAATGGTAAGAAAGAACATTACCGACTTCTTTTAACGTAAAAATTAATTTACCTCTATATCAGGGTATACCCTAATAGCCACACATTACTCAGTAAGGTCTGCAGAGCAACACTTTCGGCTAACTTAACGAGAAAGTTTCTGGCAAACCTTGGCTGGATAATACTTTTCCTTCAAGTTGACTTCAGAATACGGTAGTAGCTTGAATGTAACTTGACAGAGAAACTTGCCGTCAATTTGAAGTGAAACTTTCCATCAACTCAGCGTCATTGTCTGACAGTAATACTTGTAGTCAAATTGAATTCAACTTAACAGACAATTTACTGTCAACTTAAAGGTAACCTGCTTCCTCTCCAACACTTTCCTTTAAGTTACCTTTAGAATACGGCAGTAGCTTGTATAGTTAACTTACGGTTAGGGCGGCTATCAGGGTGTTTGCATAGAAAAAAAGGGATCAGCGACTCAAACAAACTCGTCCCAACCTCCCTATTCTAGTAACCTTGATGTATAGTCTCCAAGAAAGCGGAAAAGCAGGTGTAGGTGTGTAATTTCTTTTTAGATGTCGCTGTGCTAAATCCCGCTTAAATTGAATTTATTGGAATTTCTCAAGCAGCCAACATAGTCACTTGCTAACTTTATTCGAATTTCAGTTAACTTTAATTGCAAAATAACTAGAAAATTATTAACATTGTTAAATTTAAGTTTTTTATATTTCTATGTAATATCTTTCGTTGCTAAATATTTTTCAATTAACTTTATAAGCATATGTAAGGTTTAATATTTACTGCATATTAATTGAAGAATCATTTGTAGAAGATGACTTTTTTCAATCATTAAAATAGATTAAGTGCTAGCTTCGATACTATTTTCTCGAGATATTAAATAGAAAATTTTTTTTTTTTTTAATTCATCTTGCAACAAATTTATTAATTAATTAAGAAATATTCTTTTTTATTAATTTATAAAATTATTGTTAAATAAAAAACCTGACAACGAAATTACAAGCTAATGCTTACTCAGCCTTGAAAAAGCGGTTTAGTTTTTATACTATAAATATGGGTAAAAACATGATTGACATTAAACGAGGCTGCTATAAAATTTACCACAATTTTCAGTGCTCGTTAACCGTAATTCTAATGAAGACTTAATTTCTTAGTGATTTATTATCCACAAAATTATTTAGATATTTTATTTATAAAATTAAAATATCTTAAATTGAGTTAATCTAATTAGTGACACCAGCTTGAAAATTTTTATTTACTGGTTCAATCACCCTGTATGTAAGTAACTTTTTTTTTAATAAGTATAATAAAAATCCAAAAAAGTAAACGTTAATTTGGTAATCTGTATAGTATTTTATTTTTGGATGAGTGAATTTAAAAATATAAAAATATTTGATGATAAATAATACTATTATTTTAAAAAGAGAGTAACCGTGTATCGGTAAGCATGTGTCGCCGCCAATATACTTGACGAAGCACCACCGAGTCAGTGTCAGACGAGAGCAAGATGGCCGTAAAGTGGTGACGGGTAGTGGAATGTCTGGCTGTAAAATTAGTGATTTTCCCGAATTGTGGATGGCCTAGCGATGGCCGAATTTAACATCGACACCGGTAAACTTCCCGAGGATGTGCGGGAAAAGCTTGCGGAGTTAGAGCTTGAACTTTCTGAAGGTAAACTAAGTTTTTATTATAATTTAAATTCCCCTTGAGAAGGTAACCCTTCTGACTCACCCTATTTGAATCTCTGTAGACGGAGAGGCACTTTCGTTGATAATCGATAATTTTATTCCTTTTATTTTTGTACGGTCCCAATGAGTTTATTAAAACGGTTGGAATGTCATAATGCAAGAATAAATTTTTATTTAAGAAATTATAATTAGTAGAACAAATGAAGCGGCCAATTGGTAAAAATAAATGTCTCGCGACGACGACAAATAAATTGTTCATTCGACCGCACCTCCTAGTTTAAATTGAATTAAAATGCATCAAAATTATTACTTTATTAAATTGTTACATTTTCAACTAAAAATATTACATTATAATTATCGTACTGTATTTCTTTTTTTTTTTATTTGTTACTAAATGTTTTTCATTTTATATTTATTGCTAAGAATAAATAATGTAGTATATATTGTACTACTTAACATAAGCAATGCTTAAATAACATCATGTTTAACTATATGTTTATCAATTCAGTTTCATTTCTGCTGACACATCTCTCGAGTTTTCAGTGTTATTCGGAAAATATTCATCCAGACAATTAAACTCATTTACATTTACGTACGAATAACATCATGAATAAGACACGATCATAACCGGTTTCTTTCATATAAATGACAATTTGTGCTCATCTTACTTTACCCGTTTATTTTATTTCCTGTCCATATGGAAATCAAATTTTTACTTTTTTTTTTTAGGTAGATTTTTTAAAAATCAGGGTGGCCACAAAGAAATGATTTCAAAATTCCCTGATATTTCCCGGTTTTCCAGTAAAGTTTTTCACAATTTTCCCTGATTTAGAAATTTTATTCGTATCATTTAGACATTCGAAGTTTTTATTATATTTTCATTTTTAATAATTAAATCATGCGAAAAACCATAAAAAATGACAATAAAATAAATTAGTATTGCCTACTTTTGATTATTCGGAGTTAAAAATGCATAAGTTAAAATATTTAATAAGAAATTTTATGATTTAAATAAATTCAAAATATACTGGTTACAAAAATTAAGGGATATTAAAAAAATTTCAAATTTTTTATTAATTTTCAACAGTTTGTAACTCGAAGGAAAATGGTCGTACAATGAAAACAAAAAGTCGAACTGTAGCTTCAAGTGTCTAGTTTTTTGATCTGGGTCTTTAAATTTATTTATTATGCACGGTTCCGGAGCAATCAAAAATCCATCATAATTATCGAAAAAAATTTATTGAAGCTCGAAGACCGTTTTTAAGACGAGCATAAATTTGGTAAATTTCTTTTTCGATGGTTTTCTTAGGATTACTCCAAAACCGCACATAATAAAAAAATTAAAAGACCAGATCAGAAAACTAGACACTTGAAGCTACAATTTGCCTTTTTTGTTTTTGTCGTTTCACCATTTTCCTTCGAGTTACAATCTGTTGAAAATCACTTTAAAATTTGAAATTTTTTTAATATATCCCTTAATTTTTATAACTAATGTATAATTGAAATTTTTTTTAATTTTGAAATGTTACAATTTAATTCCCGGATACTTTTCGAAATTCCTTGACATTTCCATGATATTTCCCGGTTGCATTAAATTCCCTGATAATTCCCGATATTCTCGGTTCGTGGCCACCCTGAAAATCTAACTATTGTATTTGTCCTCATGGTCGATTTCTCAAGGAATTTTGTCATAACCTATCATAATTGGTTGAGTAGGGTTCAAAAATACCACTCGTTAAAAAATTTATATATATATATATGTAATATAATATAATATAAAAATATATGTGATATAACCAATTTTGTCATCACGATTACGCCTACAACTCTTATCGG